>NC_052635.1:14558982-14833852 GCF_016161935.1 Mauremys reevesii | reverse complement strand
GCACAAAGTTACCTTCTACTACAGGATAAAGTGTTGCAGGCACATGCTTGTTCTGTCCCCCTCAATGTGTGTTTGGGCCTTTGGATTAAAGAACAAGCAAAAACTGTTAGTTAGTATTAGCCTCAAATCCCTATACAACCTGTGTAGTACCTGAAGTTATTAAGCAAAACTACAGTTAAAATGTTTTTTACCTTGGCCTGGTGATGAAATGCAATTTAAAGTTACTAGTTCCATGCTAAACAGATCACACTGCAATAAACATAGGCACCATTTGTCATAAACAGTTAGTTAAGGGTTAAGGTTTTGTTTTCGACCTGTAAAGGGTTAACAAGCAGTACCTGTGGACACCTGACCAGAGGACCAATCAGGGACAAGATACTTTCAAATCCCTGTGGAGGGAAGTTTTCTTTTCCTGTTCTTTGTTTTTTTGGAGAGTCTCTCTTGGGAGTTGAGGGAGTCCAGACATCTTAATCAAGTCCACCCAGGTTTCTGCAATAAATTCTTCTATTCAAGCTAGTGAGTATTAGCAAGGAACTAGTATTCTTATACTTTTATTTCTGTATTTGCAATTCTGTGTTTTGCTATAGAATTTCTTTAATTCTGTACTGTTATTGCTTTTGCTGAGAAAGAAAGGAGGGGGAATTCTCTCCAGAGATTGATAAGTTTAGACCCTGTGTATTGTTCCATCTTGGTTACAGAGACAGTTACTTTCTTTTTAGTCTTTAATAAATTCTTTTCTTTGGACTTGGTTAATTCCTTCTCTTGTGGAGATTCAAGGGAAGGGGAGGGGGGAAGAGTGAGTTCCTCCTGAGGTTGATTCACAGAATTGAATCGGTGTGAATCTCTCCAGAGTGGCTAGGAGAGAGGGAGGGGGGAAGTGGGCTGCTTCCCTGTGTGTAGAGATTCAGGGAGATTGAATCTGTGTTCCCCAGGGGAAGTTTGGGGAAGGACTGTGTCCCAATACACATACCTTATTGGGTGATGGCAGCTTTTACCAGATCTAAACTAGGATTTTAGTTTAGGAAAGTCCATGCAGGTCCCCATATTGGAACCCAACAGCTCCAAGTGGGGGTGAGACCTATGACACCATTATTTACTAAGACAGCATGGCCAACGAGTGATATTATATAATATATATTTTCAGAGTTTAAAACAGGGAGCATACCTCCTCTTGCAGCCTAGCAGCCATTCAAGAGTTTCTGTTGGAAAAAAAGTCTCCAAAATACTTGAGGTTTTCATACCATCCTAACCCTTTGTTTCAAAGGGACTTCAAAATAGTAGCTAGCAGGTTGATTTGATCGTTACAGCTCTGAAATACTAGAGACATTAAGGACTTTAGGCCCCTTCCTAACATTCCCTTTTGTGAGCTGGGGTGGGGGAATTAAGCTGGCTGCACAACTGAGCTGCTTTTGGCTCCATTTTTTATTTTAGTTAAAATCCATTTTTCTGTAGGGCCTTCTTACAGTATTAAACAGTAGATCCCCAATCCTTAATGTAACTGTCCCATTCCCAAGTGGGGACTTTTGGCAGATATCAATACATCTCTTTGGGGCTTGTTTTTTTAAACAGGTTTCTTTCATGCATAAAGTTTGGGGTGGGGGTTGAAATAAAATGGTTGTATCACAGCCATAATAAGCCCCCCAGAGCTTTTAAATGTTTGATTGTCTTTAGAGCAAATGCTTGTTCTAAAGCACGGTGCAGGTTTGTGACCCCTTGAAACATTTCAGTTTTGGTTTAGACCCTTGGGGGGGGCGGGGTTGTTTGTTTGTTGTAAATATATTAATTTAAACTTTTAATGGCTTTGAATTGCTAGAAAGAGTGACCCATAGCATTCAAACAACTCCCGGGTCATATTTAAACTGCCAACTCCTGGATCATTTATACTGTCCAATAGCACTCTATCAACTCCAGGGGTTATAATTAAACTGTCCAATAGCATCTGCAAATTCCTGAGGTTTTATTTCATTTCATATTAATCAGAACTCACCCACCCACTTCCCTTACTGTTGGTGCACACCAATCAAATTTATCCCTATGGCAACAAGGATAAGTAATCACAGTTACCTTCACTATTCAGTGGGGGTGTGGTTAAAACCATTCAGTTCAACAGGATGAGTCAATTCTATTGTACTCAAACACATGTCTGAACCATCTCTGTTTGTTTTACTGTTGTAAGCAGAGTCAGGATGAGATCTACCCTGACATTTAGTGGTGAGTTGTGCAAAAGAACATCGGGGTTGATCTCGTTTGCACAGGCACACCCACCCCGCCTAGCATGATCCCACAGTAGCCCAAATGGTCACTTTGGCTGCTGTGAGATCCCCAGTTTCTCTGTTATTGAGGCAGGAAGAATAAAGTGTTGTTATCCTGATTATGTGAATCAAGGACAGTGGAACTGTACTTGGCCTTTTATGACGGAGGGACTCGCCATCAACTAAGTAGCACTTGCTAGGCAAGGGACATGGGTTCCAAAACTCAGCAAATTGAGAGAGGCTGGGGACAGGTATTTGTACCTGGTGGGCCCTAGACACTAATTCTATCTCTTCTTCCTGTCTCCACTGTGAAATGTTAGTGCTAATTTTGATTCCATGAAGTCTGATTACAGACTGCAAAGCTGAATTCACTTTGGGCTAATGGTGAACCAGCACTGAGTCCTCCCTACTAAACACAGTAAGTGGTGATTTTAGCTTGTAGTAGGGGAGCCTCAGTGCCCCATTGGCTGAGGGCTTTAGCCAGTTTTGCATTGTGTTATTGGAATGGAGTTCCTAGCAAGTGAACGCAGCTCTTGTTGCTGCCAACTCTGATGGCAGAATGGTTACACTGTAAACACATTTTTAGGATTTTTCTCCTCCCACAACATACATTTCAGCTTTTTCCTGTAAATGGGTCTTTTTTACACAAAAACACAAAAGTTAGATTCTCACAAACCATTTTTTTTAATTTAAAAGACATACAGCTTCTTGAAAACAAACCAAGAGGCTCCATTAAAACTTTTACCTCACTTAAGGGCCAGAGACCTTCTAACAGAAATGCATATAGTCACAAAGCCCTTTTCAATAGATGTTTTTTAATTTACATATTTATATGTACAAATTTACATATAAAGTTAAAGTCCAAATCACACAGTCATGGTGCCATTGGGCTGGGGCATCTATGACATAGCCCTCACAATCATCAAAAAGCTTTTCCCTAAGGCCTGGTCTACACTAGGCGGTTAGGGGTTGAACTAAGGTACGCAACTATTCGCGTAGCTGAAGTCGAACTACCTTAGTTCGAACTACTTACCCGTCCTGACGGCGCGGGATCAAAGTCCGCGGCTCCCCTGTCGACTCCGCCACCGCCATTCATGGTGGTGGAGTTCCGGAGTCGATGGGAGCGCGTTCGGAGTTCGATATATCGCGTCTAGATGAGACGCGATATATCGAACTCCGAGAAGTCGATTGCTACTCGCCAAATCCGGCGGGTAGTATGGACGTACCCTAAGACAGTTATTAAGAACAGCATAAATAGCAATGCATACGATAGTCCACATAAATTTTTACGCTCACAATGTGGCACTGGCTCAGCAAGTTCCATGCCAAACCTTCTCCTAAACTCCTTATAACCTTCATCCTTGAAGTCCTCTTCAACAATTTTTAGCGGTGTTCAGCAAAAATAAGGCAGGCCCGATTCATCTTTGCTGCTTGATGCAACGTTGTCCAGGGCCTCCAGGGCCTCTACAAAGACATCATCGAGCTGTCTCAGACAAGAAACAAATGTAAGTTCTCACTGCTTGTTTTTTAGATTTACACCAGGTTCCTAACCTCATTACACCTCATCATCAACTGTCACTTCTTAATCATTCATTTACCTGAGCGACGTCTTTTCCGTTCAGCTTGTCCGCCGGTAACTCCCCCAAGCAATGATCGTCTTCCTCCTCCAGGGTGTTGGACAACGAGAGGCCACCATGCTCATTGGTGTGTCTCATGAATGGTTGGGCTTTGGGTTCAGGTTCTGGCGTATCCATCAATGGCTGGGCCAAAGGAATCCCCTCGGCTCTTCCCTCATCCTCTTCAGAACTGTTGCTGCTGTAGCACTTTCTCCACACAAGTCCAAAGGTCCGCAGGGCTAAAACAAAGTCTGAAGTTCTCAGCGGGGTGGTAAAGGAGTCCACGTTTCCTCTCAGCCTTTCCACAATTTCTGAAACATGTCTTCTTGGTAAGAGATTGCCTCCTCTGTCCAGCTTTGGGACTTGTGGGGTGATGGTGCTGCACTCTGATTAGCAGAGGGCATTGGGAGGAGTTCTTAGAGGGGTCACACAACCCTCTTCTGGGTGGTCACCCCATCCCAGAACCTGCTCTGTTTTGGTCAAATCTCCTTTCGGGGCAGTCCTCTGCAGCCGAAACCCATCGCGACTGGTAGAGGGTGGTGGGAAGAGTTCCTAGAGGATTCACACGAACCACTTCTGGATGGTCACCCAGCCCCAGAATTCCCCTCAATTGGTCTAATCTCCTCTCAGGGTGGTCTCTAGTGGCTGAAGCCCCTCCCGATTGGTAGAAGGCAGTGAGAGGAGTTCTTAGAGGGGTCACACAAACCCCGGAACTCCCCCTGGCTGGTTAAATCTTCTCTCAGGGCGTTCCTATCGGGGCAAAATCTATCCTGATTGGTATAGTGGAAGGAGTTCTTAGAGGGGTCACATGACACACCTTGCTTCCGGTCATGTGTCTGCCTTGCCCCCAGAAGTAATACCCCCATGGGGTGGGGCTTCTGATGACCGGTGGGCAGGGCTTATTGGGTCAAGGGATGGGGTTAAGTTTTGATTGACAGTAGGGCCCTTATACTCCTCGCTCCCGCTACCCAAAATTGGAACACGACAGAGGCAACTATACTACTGGGCAGTATTCGCCGTTGTCCTACTGCTCAGATGCTGTAAGTGAGAGAAGGATCAGGCCCTGTAAAGTAGCCTGGGTTGATTTTTATTACTCAAGCGTTTTTATTACACATCAGGACATCTAGTCATTCTGATGGACATGCAGCCTCTGGACAAGCTCGGTGAGAAGCATGTACATTATACTGCTTGCTCAGGGGTCATTACTATAGTAACAGCCAAGTACTGGCCCAGATCCACAAATACAGCTGAGCTCTGGGTTGTTCTAAATTATGCTGTCTTGTAACAGCCATTGCTGCACTGGAGAGAGCTGTAGCACAACGCACACTGTGTGTGCCAGCTTCTGTTCCCAGCTCACCCCCCATATACTTGGGTGGGAAGCTAGGAGTTGGTGACATACAGCCAGCTACACTGACTGTACACTCTATATGCTGGTTCTCTGGGTGTTAGGGATTTGCACATGCTGGGGAATTCCTAGCTGCCTCTTAGGGCAGCTTTATGGCTACTTTGCCCTGCTCCACTGCAACATAGGGCAGCAAAAGGGTGACTTTACAACTAATCCCACCCCTATTGATGCACCTACCCATGGTTGTTAGGAGTCTGAGTTCAGGTATCCGGGTTTGGAAAACCCACTCACCTGGCATAAAGTTGTCTGATGGCAACAAAAGGCCAAATATGCCTTTAAACATCAGTCCCCTTGTTTTTCAAATATCTATTTGAAACACCATAAAGCTGATAGAGATTTAAGTGCCCTAATCAGCACCTCTGCAGGTGGCTATAATGAGTATTTAGGCTTCTACCTGCAGATTTTAGTGCTTAACTTTAGTCACCCAAGGCCTTTGTATTTGTCTTGCCCAAGCCTATGAGTTGCCGAGTGTTCTCAAACTCCCACTGATGTTATTGGGAGATAAGGATGCTCTGCCCTTCAGAGAAGGGGCTCAGCAGATATAACTCATCCTCCAAAGTTAGCTACTATGATCCTTCACCTCCTATCAAAAGGTCACTTAATGGTCAGGTTTCTAGTCTCCATCACCACCTCATTCTCCAGTTTACTGTCCCCTTGGGTGCAGGGCTTGTGAGGATTCACCAGGCAGCAGTTTGCAGAGGAGGGCGAAAGGCAGAGGGAGTCTGGGGTGTTATTGCTTATAGTTCTCAATGGGGAGACAATGTTCCTGTAACAGTTGAATATTGGAAGGAAACCAGTAGAGACCCCTTGTGAATTGACACTTCTGCTAATTCAAAAGTGACTCTATTAAGTAATATGGGTTCCCCTAATCTTGTAGTGTTTCCTGTTTTGGTGATTGTTTTCTATACCGTATCCAGCAGCTTATTCCCAGTCCATGTTCTCGTATTGTTATTCCCTAGTATTCTGCACTCTGTTTATGTGTATTAAGGGGCACTGGACAAATACTGATGACTCTTCACATTTCTTTTTCAGGTGCTGGCCATGTATCTCACAAACAAGGTCGTCTGTAAATAACCCAGCTGCAGATTTTGTATATACTGTGTACATATTTCCTACTAAACTGTTTGAAGTATCTGTTTCAATTGCTCAGAGGCCTGATTTTGTCTTTCAGAGAAATTGGGGCTTCCTCAATGTCCACTGTAACCACGATGCGGGGGCTTCCTCCCTTACCCTTTCTCCATGGAGCTGGACGAAGACCTCAGCTCAGCACCTCTCTAGGGTCTCTTACCACTCTTCCGCAGTCCCCACAAAGCTAGATCTAATCCCTGTAGTTAGTGACCTGGGGTCTGGTTCTTAATCATATTCTCATCTTTGTTTTTCTGGGCATTCAGTGTTGCTGATGAATTCTGGGTTGTAAGTGGGATGGACTGTGTTCTGGCGAGTTATCCTCCCTCCTGTCTAGCCTGTTTCTGGGTCAGAAGGCTATCTGTGAACAGCGTCTGTTTACTTACAGCCTTAGGCTCGGTGCCTGTAATAGTGTGTGAGGGAAGGCATCTCTGCTTTTCTAAGCCAAGTCCCTGTTTGTGTACTGCAAGACTTTAGCGGAGAGGAACCATTGGATTCCCTAGCTTCCCCCACTGCACTACAAGGGAACGACTGTCATTGGGTATCTCTGACAGGGTATGTCCTGCTGTGCTCACTGGTCTTGTGGTGTCTCCATATCGTGGACCAGCTCATTTTGTTAATAATTCACATTGGACTAGAGCTGGGTGAAGGCTGATGGGGCAGTTCACTGAGGGGTTCACCAGTTCAACTCCACAATTCAGAGAGGCCTAGAAATGTAGGGCTGGAAGGGTCCTAGAACTATCATCCCATCCAGCACTATACTTAGACCGTCCCTGACAGCTCTTTGTCCAATGGATTCTTTAAAGCCTCCAAGGATGAGATTCCTCAACCTCCCTTTGAAGCCTATTCCAGAACTTAACTATCTTTATAGTGAGAGAGTTTTTCCTAATATCTAACCTAAATCTCCCTTGCTGCAGATTAAGCTGATTCCTACTTCTCCTACGTCTGGTGCACATGGAGAACAGTTGATCGGGGTCCTCTTTATAACAGTCCTTAACATATTTGAACATGGTTTGAACATATTTGAGGGTTGGCTAAGATAAAGAGGCACCTGGAGGAGGGAAAGCAGGTTACAGGGGTATGTGTGCAGCTTTCTTGGGGTGCCCAGGCTCTGAGTCACTTTGTTACCCATCCGGCGAGATGCAACAATACCCAAAGTCCAAAGGTGCAAACAATTCAACGTTTATCGGGGTGAACTTCCAGCAAGCTTAAATTCAAGTTCCTTTTCCTTATTTTCGAATCCCAACTTACTTCCTGTTTGCCCCTAATTTATATAGTGATATTCACAGCTATACCTTAACCAATCATTCTACTAAAATTTAGCAAACCAATCCTAACATACTGTAACATGATTAGCTAACCAATTATATCCCACCACTTTAATTAGTTTACACCCAGCCAAATTAATTATACAGCAGACAGAAACAATCACAGAACCAGACAGAGACCATGCAAATAAACATACAAATCAATACAGAAGCGAGGATTTCACAACTACATCTATACAGACGGAAGGGTTTCCCAGCACATACTATCCATATTAATATAGGTGATTTGAATCATACCTATTGATCATGTAATATATTAGCTCAGCATATATGGGTGAACACCTCAGAAATAGATTTAACCAGACTGATCCATAGTTATTCCCTAGGATTCAGTAGCTGTGAAAGTGGTGAAAAGCCATCTGGGACCCCTCCACGCTCTAGTCTCATACTGAGCCCATCTCAGATGAGCCCATCTCAGCCAGCCCCAGGAATCTGGCTCAGTAAATCTCAGGGTGTTTCAGAGAATCTGGATTGAGGCTCAGTTGGTGCAACGTGAGCACTGGAGGGAGCAGAGGAAATTGCACGTTACACCAATGTAGTGTATGCCTAGGGGTAACTTCTAGCTCAAGGAGACATACTCAGGCTTGCTCTGCAAAAAATTGAAGCATGGCTGCGCTTGGGCAAGAAACAGGAGAGGCTCCCTGCCCCGACTACAATCCCAACCAATCCACAGGTGCACACTCAGGGCGGCCAGCCTCTCCCACCACCACTTCTTGAAGTGCAGCACCCAAACCTGGACACGGTTCTCCTGCTCTGAGTAGAGTAGAACAGTCACCTCCCATCTCTGACCCACCCCACTCCTGGTCATGGTGATCCAGGTGCAGCAGAAGCTGGAGATTGCTGCCAGCACTGCCATGAATGTGGCCCATGGGCCCTAGCGGCATAGAGCCTGGAGACCAAGGAGTCCTACACCAGCCTCTGAGCTTTGAAGAGTGGGGAGCCAGAGATGCATGGTGGTGGAGACGGCCTTCCCTGCCCACACCACTGTGCCCCATGCTGCCCCCTTCCATGGCATCAAGAAGATCAGCATCATGGCCAAGCCCCGCAGGCCTGGGCATCGGAGCCTCTCCAGGTACGGCCCAGTGCACATGTGGGGGGGGAGGGGCGCTCCATGGCCTTCCTCCCCCATCAGGCTAGGGATCTCCTTGCCCCCTGGTCAGTTGTGGGGTGGGGATTATTGGGGGACAGAGCTAATTGGAGGGGAAAGGCTTCATGTCCGTGACCTCCATGACATAATTGTAGCCTTAACCATGAGAAAACTCCTATCCCAGAATATACTGGGCAGTGTCCTTTGCCTCAGTTTCTCCCCTTGCGGTGTGAAAGTCCAACAACTGCTTCTTTAACCTGCCTTTGCCCTTTCCCTCCCCTGCACCCCACTCGCCAAAACTTCCACCTTTTATAGGAGCCCTTTTTGCCTCTCACTGCTTCTTTCACTTTCTTGTTAGCCATGGTGGTACTTTTTTGGTTCTCTTAGTATATTTTTTAATTTGAGGTGTGCATTTAAATTGAGCCTCTATTCAAGTGTCTTTAAAAAGTTTCCATGCAGCTTGTAGTGATTCCAGTTTCAGCACTGTACCTTTTAATTTCTCTTTAACTAACTTCCTCATTTTTGTGTAGTTCCCTAGCTGAAATTAAATGCTCCTGTGGTGGGCTGCTGTGGCGTTCCCCCCACCCGGAGATGTTAAATTTAATTATACTATGGTCGCTATTACCAGGGGTTCAGCTATATTCACCTCTTGGACCAGATCCTGTGCTCCACTTAGGACTAAATCAAGAATTGTCTCTCCTCTTGTGGGTTCCAGGACTAGCTGCTCCAAGAAACAGACATTTAAGGTGTCAAGAAACTTTATCTCTGCATCCCGTCCTGAGGTGACATGTGCCCAGTCAATATGGGGCTAGTTGAAATCCCCCATTATTACTGACTTTTTGATTGTTATAGACGCTCTAATCTCCCTGAGCATTTCACGGTCACTATCACCATCCTGGTCAGGTGGTCGGTTGTATATCCCTACTGCTATATTATTATTTGTGCATGGAATTACTATCCATAGAGATTCCATCAGACAGTTTGGTTCATTTAAGATTTTTACTTCATTTGACTTAACGCTTTCTATTGCCACACCCTCACCAGCATTTCCTGTTCTGTCCTTCCGATATATTTTGTAACTTGGTATTACTGTGTCGCGTTGATTATCCTCATTCCACCAAGTTACTGTGATGCCTATTATATCCATACCCTCATGTAATACAACATACTCTAGTTCACCTATCTTATTGTTTAGACTTCTAGCATTGGTATATGAGCACTTTAAAAACTTGTCACTTTTTAGCTCTCTGCCATTACATGATGTAATTGAATGGGACTCTTTTTTATTTGACTGTTTCTCATCAGAGCCTACCTGTATTTTATCATCTTCCATCCTCTCCTTAGCCACCTCCTTACTAGGACATAGAGAATCTCCATTAATAGATCTGCCCCTAAGGGATGTCTCTGTCCAAACCACATGCTCCTCCACACATAGAATAGAATCATAGAATCATAGAATCTCAGAGTTTGAAGGGTCCTCAGGAGGTATCTAGTCCAACCCCCTGCTCAAAGCAGGACTAAACCCAACTAAATCATCCCAGCCAGGGCTTTGTCAAGCCTGACCTTAAAAACCTCTAAGGAACGAGATTCCACCACCTCCCTAGGTAACCCATTCCAGTTCTTCACCACCCTACTAGTGAAAAAGGTTTTCCTAATGTCCAACCCAAACCTCCTCTGCAACTTGAGACCATTACTCCTTGTTCTGTCATCTTCTACCACTGAGAACAGTCTAGATCCATCCTCTTTGGAACCCCTTTCAGGTAGTTGAAAGCAGCTATCAAATCCCCCCTCATTCTTCTCTTCTGTAAGCTAAACAATCTCAGTTCCCTCAGCCTCTCCTCATAAGTCATGTGCTCCAGCCCCCTAATCATTTTTGTTGCCCTCCGCTGGACTCTCTCCAATTTATTCGTATCCTTCTTGTAGTGTGGGCCCCAAACTGGACACAGTACTCCAAATGAGGCCTCACCCGTGCTGAATAAAGGGGAATGATCACGTCCTTCGATCAGCTGGAAATGCCCCTACTTATACAACCCAAAATGCCATGAGCCTTCTTGGCAACAAGGCCACACTGTTGACTCATATTCAGCTTTTCATCCACCGTAACCCCTAGGTCCATGTTGGCTTTCCCTCAGCCCTTAGTTTAAAAACTGCTTTATGACTTCTTTAATTTTAAGTGCCAGCAATGTGGTTCCATTTTGGTTTAGGTGGAGCCCATCCTGCCTGAATAGACTCCCCTTTCCCAAAAGGTTCTGCAGTTCCAAATAAATCTTACCCTTGTCCCTAAGCCATCGGCTCATTCATGCATTGAGACCCTGCATTTCTGCCTGTCTAACTGGCCATATGTGTGGAACTGGAAGTGTTTCAAAAAATGTTACCATGGAGCCTAAATTTGGCCTCCAGGATCTCTCTCCCATCCGTCCCTATGTTCTTACCCAGGGGGATTCTATGATTCTATGATAGACTCCACTGGGCAATGGCAAACAGGAGAGGAAAAACATTCTTTAGCCACAGGGAATGTGTTGTTCTAAAGCAGACAGAGGAGGAAATAAGGCAGGTGAACCACACCACACTGCTCACCACAATCCAGACAGGACAGGGGTATCCACCAGGAAACACCTGAGAAAGAGGAAGTCACTGAGTAGAAATTGACTTTATATGGGCAAAACCCACTTGTGTGTGTAGTGTTTTTCCTCAGTGGAAGGTTGATCTATTTGGAAGAAGCACATATGTGACACTGATTGGACCAGAGCTGTTCTTCTAGGAGGGGCCACAAGAAAAGGGGACCTGGTAAGACCCACACATGAGAGTGATCCTAGGAAGAGGAGCTTGCGTGTATTTCTTTGTCTCTCTTCACCTTGAGCTCATGGACACCAGGATGGGAGGACTGGAGAGCCCCAAGTCCTGAGGAGTCCCTCTCTTGAAGCACCTGCCATATGGGACCATCAACAAGGACCATCTGTCGGGAATCAGGGCCTGCAGCAGAGCCAGTCTCCAGGCAACCTAACGAGCTCAGGTAGCCTGTACCAAGCTGCCTGATTGGTGGGAAGGGTCGGTAGAGAGGCTCTTAAGCCCAGCAGTGGCAGTTCAGTAGCTGCTCAAAGCTTTTGCCCACAGCTATGGTAGCTCCAGCCTTGGTCCAGCCCAGCTCCTGCCTTGTCTCTCTCCAGGTAACCTGGTTTTGACCCTCAGCTCTGATTCCTCATCTCCAGCTTCGGCTCCGACCCCGATTCTGACCCTGGGTTCCGACTTCTGGCTCCTGCCCCTGGCTCTGACCCTTGGCGCTGGCATTTGGCTCCTGGCTCTGACCCACAGCTCTGGTTCTTGGCTGCAGGTCCTGCTCTGACCACTAGACCTGACCACCCACATCCCGCTCTCTGACACCATCAAGCACGGATAGTCATTAGCCGCCTCTTCCATCTTCTTCCTGTGTTAACCCTGTTACTACGGCACCACCTGGAACGGGACTGATGTTCTGTCTGTGTCTCCAAGATGACAGCTGCAGACAAGAGCTAAGGTCACAGCTGAGACTTGGATAGCACCAACTCATGCATAGGGAGCCACACTGTGAGCTGGATGAAGATCTGTTCTTTGGTTTGTTTCTGTTAAGAAGAGCTACTGCTCAGAATGTGACTTCGGCATTACAGCTGCACCACCTTAGATGACTGCTTAAAGCAAGACACATTAACAACCCCAGGACACTGACATCTTTGACCATTATGTTAGCAACCAGCCACTCAGTATGGGCACCTCTTCAGTTTTACTGAATGCAGGATTTAAAAGGTTAGTTGTGAACAGATACTTCACACTGGTTAATCTTAATGAGAGGGAAGGAACACTGGCCAGAATAGGGAAATAATAGATACAGAATATTTACTAAGTGAGATCTATGCAACTCTGCAGGGCCGGATGAAATTCACCCTAGAGTACTTAAGAAACTAGCTGAAGCAATCTCTGAACCATTAGCGATAATCTTCCAGAACTCATGGAGGGTGGGTGAGGTTCATAACAAGGACAAACTTCAAAAAAAAAGGTTCTCAGGGAAGTAAAGATGGGACAGGATAACTTTAATACCCAAAAAGATACTGGAAAAAATGATTAATCTACCAATTTATTAAAAGCTAGAGGATAATAGGTGATAAGTAAGAACCAAGATGGATTTGTCAAGAACAAGCAGGGGTGGCTCTAGGCACCAGCAAAGCAAGCACCTGCTTGGGGCAGCCCATTTGCCGGGGCAGCAGGGAAGCTGAGAACCAACAGGGGGCTCTGGGAGCTGTAGTTCCTTGGTTAGCTCCCTGCCTATAGAGCCCTGGAGCAGGGAAAGAACTACATTTCCCAGCATTCCCTTGGCCACTACCAACTGGGAAGGAAGGAGGGGGACCTCATGCGGCAGCGTGCTGTGAATAGTAGGGAGACCAGACTTTAACATTCAAAAAACAGGACACTCCATGGGGAGGGAAGCTCCCCCCCACCACCACCATCCACTCCCTCCGACTGCCCCCCACAGAAACCCCAACCCATCCAAACCCCCCCGCTCCCTGTCCCCTGATCACCCCCTGCCGGGACCCCTGCCCCTAACTGCCCCCCAGGACCCCACCCCCTATCTAAGCGCCGCTGGTCCTTGTCTCCTGATTGCCCCAACCCAGGACCCCTGCCCCTAACTGCCCCTTGGGACCCCAGCCCCACCTAAACCTCCCTTCTCCTTGTCCCCAACTGCCCCCTCCTGAGACCCTCCCCAACTTCCCCTAGGACCTCACCCCCTACCTGTCCCCTGACAAACCCCTGGGACTCCCATGCCTATCCAACCACTGCCTGTCCCTTGACGCCCCCCCCCCCGAATCCCTGACCTCTTCTCCAACCCCCCAGCCCCATTACCGTGCCACTCAGACGAGCATGTCTGGCTCAGCGCAGCGCCAGACACGCTGCTGCATACACGCTGCCGTGCTCCCCTGCAGAGCCCACAGCTCCCCCTCCACCCCCACTCCAGCACCTGCCTTCCAGATTTGAACACCTCAAAATTCAGGAGTGCTCAAGCTTAGTTTGGGCAGTTGCTACTTCTTTTCTCCCAAATCAAGTATACTGATCCACTGTAACTTGCTGTAGAAAAACTAGGATAAAATTGAGCAAGAAATGCTTCCCAGCAGTTATTAGGACTGGAATTGCTATTTTCAATAGCCGTTGCCTTTTGTTTGTTTGTTTGTTTAAAAGGAAGACAGTGATATTGCATTGGCAAATTCCCCATAGAAACAAAGAGTGGAACAAAAGAATAATAAAGGCACCTCAACTTTTCCTCATTTATGGAGGACAGTCTTATAATATGCATCCAGATATCCTCCAATCACACAAGCTGAAAATTGTTCCACTTTACTGCAGTTCTGTAACCATATGGGACCCAATCCGGTTTGTGTTCTGTGCACATCCAAAATGACCCACCCTGGGAGCAAGTTTCCAGTGACCCAGGGCTGTGGCGGAAGGAGGGTACGGGTAGGGGGGAGACCCCAGGGCTGGGGTGGCAGGAGGTGTGTGGGGGGGCACTGGTGGGGGGGAAAGCCCAGGGCTGGGGCAGCAGGAGGGTGCAGGGGGAGCCCAGGGCTGGGACGAGGGGCAGCTAAATTTTTTTTTGCTTGGGTCAGCAAAAAACCTAGAGCCGGCCCTGGCCACCTGAATACTACCATTCTGTCCCTCATCAACAGCACGAAAAAATAATGATGTTTCATTGGCAGTTACTTGCATGGCCTATGGCAATAGAGTAATCAAAATTGTACAGCAAAGTTTGTTGCAGTTGCAACTTTAGAATTGGCCATGGATATTAAACCTCACAAACATCTTGAAACAAATACAGCAACGAGGCATAAACCATATTACACCTGTCTTTCTACAATTTTCTAAATTTTAATAGGGTTCCAAGATTGGACAATGCGGACGGCAAAAGCGTATATCTCATGATGGCAGTTCCTAGACGGCTGCAGGAGCCAGTTAAGGTATATTAGGCAAATAGTGTGGGGACGCTTGTAAACAAGCCATATGTCCAGCATTACTCCTCTGTGACTGTGTGAGTGCTACGCCACAATTGATATTAATAACACAAGAAAAGGTTGGGCTTAACTAGGACAAAAAAAACTGGTTAATGAGGTAGTACAAATTCAGGATGGGATCTGTGCTATAGGTTTTCATAATTTTTTCCATAGCTGGCAACATTTGCCCTACAAGTGATGCTGGATTCTGCATACTTGTTACCAGCAGAATACCAAATAGGAGCCCAGGCCTCCTGGCCAACAAGCAAAGGCAGTACTGTCATTGAAATGATCATTCCACATGAACACTTACAAGACTTACTGATTGAGCTGTTCCCCCCAGTGGAACACTTGCAGTTGGATAGACATGATTTGGTGGCGAGAACCAAGGAACCTCTAATACAAATAACTTAATTGATCCAGCAGCAAATGAATGAAATAGAAAATGTACAAAGAGAGGTGGAAAGACTCTGGTGGGCAATTCTGGAGGATGTGACTTTACATCCAGTGGTCCGAACCCTTAGCGTAATCCTAATGGGAGTCCACGCCCTAACAATTGTTATTCTCATGAGAATGTGCTCTTACATGTTATGTCAAACCAAGAAAACTAAGCTACAGTACTGAGTGAAGAAGGGGATGCGAATGTGAATCAGTACCGCTGTGGCAATGAATAATCATTTTAAGGAGTAAGGTGTTAAAGCATATACTTCTAACATATACAGCATATAAGCCCCCGTCATATATGACATATGATCATTTATCAGCCACATAGTAATCACAACATATATTCATTTATATATATCCATATATTTATTTTATTTATAAAATTTAGATTTTTTTTCTTAACAAAGCCCCAAGTGTGGACTAACAAATACCAGCAAAGGCCATCTCATACCATTCAGTGAAGTTAACAACACACAAGCACAGACCCCACAACTCAGTCGAGGTCCCGAAACTAACATTCCCAGGCCCACCATAAGGGACTAATAATAATTGGATAATAAAATTTGTCTATCAGTCGCACGGGAATGTGCCGACTAAGGGACAGATGGGGCATGAGTGTATGGATGGTAAAATAAGGTAACCACATAATAATGTTTAGCCCACTGGGTTCTCTTTACTCCACGCATTATGATTTTCTGGGATGATGGGAAAACATCCTCCCCATAAAAAGACAAAAAGTGGGGGAATGTAGTAAGATGAGGTCCTGAAAGAAAAGTCCTTGTATCAAAGGCCCGGTCTGAGACCTAAGGCCTGAGCTAAGGTAATGGTCAAGACTTTGCTGATATAAAACAAAGTTCAGCTCTGAGCCAGAGGCAGGCCCTGCTCCCAGAATCTGGCATGAAGTGGGCTGATGCTGTAAAAACACACATACCGAAAAGGTTCTGGGCACAAGTGATGTAAAGATGTGCCAGGATGGTACCAGAAAACTCCTGCATGGATTAGACGGTCCAGTGCCAGTCAGCTTCTCCACCTCTGCTTTCCATGATCCTGTCCCATAGCTCAGCTCGCTGCAATAGCTGCCCAGCACGTAGAGCAGTGATACATGGACCTCAGCGGCTCAGGAGCTGAATTAGCCATCACCATTATGCTAAAGAGCCACAGTAGGTGAATTGATTGTTTCATTTCCTATAGTACTATTCATATTTAAACATTATGATGGGAAATATTTCGTTTTTTATCTATATCTATTATTCTCACAACAAATAAGTTAGTAGTTTAGTGCAAGTTGATAACTTAATGGGTTAATAACATAGTAAAAGCATCCACATTGGTTAATAACTTAGATCTGCTAATAATTAAATCACCATGTTTCAATAGCGTGTGCTGCAGAGCTGCAGGAGACACATTGAAAAGCTTCTTGCACCTCGCTAGCGGTAGTCTGAGAATCACTGCTATAGAGATAGCTCCTAAGCTGTCCCATGTGGGGCAGGCTGTGTGACACCCCCCACCCCTCCCATTCCTGTTGTGGATTCTGGGACTCAGCTAGCACTGCTGTTTGCAGATCCAGTGCTCAGTCACGGAGCAGGTGGCATCGTTCCACTTCCCGTCGAAGCGGAGGCTGCGACAGTCCTCCCCTTGCTGCCCAACATTGTTGGGTTCCCCGGGTCCCCAGAACCTGAAATGCAAACTGAAGCCCCATGGAATTAGAGGTGGGTATGGAAGTTCTACAAGGGAGGTGGAGTACCAAAAACTTTGGATGGAAGGACCTTGGTGGATGCCAGCTGCTTCATACAGCTCTAGCTGCCTTTAAATGTCACCATCCAAACAGCAGGGGTTGGCAGGCCTGGTGGTGCAGTCGCTGGGTAAGAGGAAGTTGGATGGATGGAAGAACGCAGAGGATGGGTGGCTGCTCATCACAGCAGAGAGGGCAGTCGGGGCACAAAGAGACCGATGCTTGACTGTGCCTGCACTGCAGAAACATGATTTAGATGGCTCTGCTCCTACTGCAACTCCCACCGGTGGATGCCTGTATCCCAGCACCCCTGCAAATGCTCCACTTGTTCCTGGCTTAAACAGGCTGCCCTGGTGATAATCATCTCCCATCCAATCCCCAGTGTGGCTGGAGTCATAGCAACAGAACAGAGTCCACATGCGTACAGTGTCTCTGGTTTGAAAACCTCCTCCATGCAGGTCGAGTGAAATGAGCCAGCTCCTAGGGGACAGGCCTCCATGTCACCAAGGCCAATGGGCTGTGACTGGTCTGATAGTTTTAGCAGAGAGAGTCAAGGTGGGCATGGACTGATCTACCTACTCAATGCTTGAGGTGGTGCCTGGAGGTCAGGGCCATGGCAGGTTGGTGCTAACCACTGAATAGGGGGAAGCTGGCCCAGCCACTGCTCAAGCCAGAGCTTTTCTCAGCTTGGAGGACATCAGTTTCCAGTGCATTTTACAGGGGAGGAAACTGAGGCATAAAGCAGGGAGAGACATGCCTCACAGTCTGCCAGCAGAGAACACTCATGGGGCTGGGACTAGAACCCAGGCGTGCTGCCTCCTTCTCCATGGCCCTGTCCCCATGGCCACGTTGCTGTTCTCCCCAGCACCTTTCCTTAGCATGACACTCAGAATGCCCCATTGTAAAGCAGCTTTTTGCTCCCCAGGAACATCCCAGGTCCAGTCCCTGCTCTGTGCTGACCCTGGATGACATTAGCATGGAGACAGTAGCAGACTCAACCTTCTTTACATGCTTTAGCCAATAAAGGGGACCAGAAACCCCTCTGGCATTAATTGCAATAGTATCAGTGCTCCATCTGGCTCTTTAAAGCAGAAACAGCTGATTGTAACGGACAGTTCTTTCTCCATAGAGGCCGAACAGAGAGGGACTTGCCTGACAGACAGGGGCTGCCATCCAGCCAGCGCCACTCCCCTTCCTTCGCTGAGTCGCTGAGGCCCAGCCAGTGCACGTTGGGCTCAGTGATGTGGTTAGACAAAAACTTCTATGTGGGAAAACAGGTGAGGGGGGAGGTGAGGAGGTTTCATGGGGCTGGTGTTTGTGGCCAGCAGAGTCTGTAGCTATAGATTGTCACTCCTCCCCGTTTTTCCAAACCTTTACATTAGGGCTGGCCACCCTACATTTCCCATAATGCACCAGGCACTCCCATGATGCATCACTTTCTCTCTTCAAGAGGAGTGACCGTTGTGCATCATGGGAGATGTAGACTGACTAAGTAGCCTGATCTCTAAAGAATAGGGCCTGAGGCATCCAAACTACAGCTCCCATGAGGCACTGCAGCAGCATTTCCAAGTTGAAATGTTTCGATTTTCAGCCAAAACATTGAAATATATATAAAGCTTTGCCCCCCAAAATGAAATTTTCTAAAGGAAAAAAAATGTTCATTTTCTGACCAGCTGTACTTCAAATGCCTCATCCCTGCCCTTTGTCATGCATATCTCCCTTCAGAAGGGAGGTGAACACTGGCCTGTGCGCTGTTTGGTGCAGGTAATTTTCAATCCTGGCTTAACTACATCTCTCGAGGGATGAATGTTTCACTCGAAGGGACACTGCAAGGTCGGCGTAAGTTTTAGTGTAGACTAGGCCTTAGAGCGTGAAACCACACACCATGCTACCTTTCGCGTTACCAGTCACTACTATACCTTGTCTACACATGGAAGCTGACTGGCGTTCAGTGATCCTTCCCTGAGTACTTCAGAATCTGTGACTTCAATTCCAGAATAATTCATGTGCTTCATAAGTGAAGAAATCCTGGAATAAAATCATGCTTGTTCTGAAATAGCCCCAACCTCATTGGGGCACTATCCCAGAATAGCTACTCTGGTCAGCTCTTCCTGTAGATAACTCCGTTTAGACCACTGTGGGCTTTTGCTTTAAATAGGATTAAAGGTTTGGTGTTTGTGGTGGCTAGTGTTTCACTCGACCAGTTTAACACATGCTAAAGTACAACTGCTTTGTCTTGACTCGTTTATTAAACTAAGCTGTATAATGCAACACTTACCAGCTTTAAATTCTAAACAAGGTGTCCAGTGGGCAGGGATCTGAGGGTGTGTGGTTAACATGTCAAATCCTACTATGGCCAAAGTATGCTGTAGCTGACAAGGCTGTGTCTGCACTTGGGGGACACTGGCAGGCTTATCCCCTGCTGAGCTCCTTTGCCCCACTGAGCTCCCACAGCTTCAATATTGTTGGAATTTGACATCAAGGCTCTGGGGCTGCAGGTTTAATATGGTGGCACTTTGTTCCAGGAGCTGAGGTTTCTCCTGTGCCTGCTGGCTTATCCAAAGCAGTGGGAATCAATTCCCTGAAACCCCATAGCATGGACAAGGCCAGATCCCCTGCTACTAAAATCAGTGAGAGCAACCACTGGCTCCTCCTGGACAGGACTGAGCCTTCCTGCTGGCTCCTGCATAAGTAGTTAACACATTTCAAGAGACCATTCATGGTGAAGTGGCCTGTTAACACCCCTCCAGTCATAAGGGGGAAGGCAGCTGTGGGGGATGGGGCATTGTTAGTGGATTATAGCTCCAGTCTCTCTCTCCAGTCCATGATTTTTAGTGTCTAGCAGAGTTAGGAATTTCAGCTTTCAGGCTCATCTTTTGCAGGGGTTGTGCAGGCTTCATCTGAGGACAAGAACTGAGAGGCTGGATACCGAGGACTTGTCCACGGCTTGTGTAATCACAGAACCGCGCTGGGAGAGAGCTCTCCTAATGCTCTAAAAAAACCCACCTCCCTGAGGGGTGTGGCTTCCAGTGCTGGTGCATAGGTTGTATTAGCATGTTACAGTGATGACCCCTGCAGCGCCCAGAAGGAGGGGAGAAGTGTTTTTTCACACTCGGAGCAAGAAAGTTGCAGTGCTGTGAAGTGCCAGTGTAGACTAGCCCAGAGTGTTCTTAGCTTATTTTCCTGTGAGTTCATTTGACAGCCTCATGGCTGGCTGGCTGGCTTCAGAGGTGTTTAATGCCTATCTGATCCGGCGCACATCTAGGACCCATGGATCTTTAAAGCAGAGCTGTGTGTGGGGTTTGCAACTGTTTGGGCAGGGTGTGGTGCTGCTTTGAGTTGGTGTCCTGGTCTGTGGGGAGCTTGCTTCTGATGATCTTGGAGAGGCTGGGGAGTCTGAAGATCAGAAAAGGGAGTTCAGAAAAAATCTTTCCTGGCGAGGTCTCCACTGAGTATGATTCTAACTACAACCCATAGAATTGTAGGAGTGGAAGAGACCTCAAGGTCCTCTAGTCCAGTCCCTTGCGTTCAAGGCAGGAGTAAGTATTATCTAGGCTAGGAGTGGCCAAACTGAGCCAGAAAAGGAGCCAGAATTTACCAATGTACATTGCCAAAGAGCCATAGTAATAATCTCTAAGGTGCCACAAGTACTCCTGTTCTTTTTGTGGATACAGACTAACACGGCTGCTACTCTGAAACCAGTAATAAATCAGCAACCCCGCTGATCAGGGCCTCCCCCTCCTTCCACACACCTCCCCATGAGCTGTTTTGTGGCATGCAGGAGGCTCTCGGGGGGAGGAGCAAGGGGCTGGGAAGGAGTGAAGTAGAGGCAGTAGGGCTGGCTCCAGGCACCAGAGAAGGAAGCAGGTACCTGCCGTGGCCAATAGAAAGGGGCGGCATGTCTGGGGACTTAGGCAATTCAGCAGGGGCCTTTCACTCCCTCTCCTCGAATTCGGTGGCAGCTCAATCAGGTGTTGGTGCATGTTTCTTCACCACTAGGGGTGGCAAAAAATGCTGGAGCCAGCCCTGTGTGTCAGAGCCAGCGGTTCAGCAGTGAGCACCTCCTGGCACACTGGAAAGTTGGTGCCTGTAGCTCCAGCCCCAGAGTTGGTGCCTATACAAGGAACTGCATATTAACTTCTGAAGAGCTGCATGTGCCTCTGGAGCCACAGATTGGCCACCTCTGATCTAGACCATCCCTGACAGGTGTTTGTCTAACCTGGTCTTAAGAATGTCCAATGATGGGGAGTCCACAACCTCACTAGACAATTTATTCCAGTGCTTAACTGCCCTGACAGGAAGTTCTCTCCCTATGGCTAACCTAAATCTCCTTTACTGCTATTTCAGCCCATTGCTTCTTATCCTAGAATATCAGGGTTGGAAGGGACCTCAGGCGGTCATCTAGTCCAACCCCCTGCTCAAAGCAGAACCAACCCCAACTAAATCATCCCAGCCAGGGCTTTGAGAACCCCTACCTTAAAAACCTCTAAGGAAGGAGATTCCACCACCTCCCTAGGTAACCCATTCCAGTGCTTCACCACCCTCCTAGTGAAAGTTTTTTCCCCAATATCCAACCTAAACCTCCCCCACTGCAACTTGAGACCATTACTCCTTGTTCTGTCATCTGGTACCACTGAGAACAGTCTAGATGCATCCTTTTTGGAACCCCCTTTCAGGTAGTTGAAAGCAGCTATCAAATCCCCCCTCATTCTTCTCCTCTGCAGACTAAACAATCCCAGTTCCCTCAGCCTCTCCCCATATGTCATGTGCTCCAGCCCCCTAATAATTTTTGTTGCCCTCTGCTAGATTCTTTCCAATTTTTCCACATCCTTTTTGTAGTGTGGGTCCCAAAACTGGACACAGTACTCCAGATGAGGCCTCACCAATGCCGAATAGAGGTGAATGATCACATCCCTCGATTTGCTGGCAATGCCTCTACTTATACAGCCCAAAATGCCGTTAGCCTTCTTGGCAATAAGGGCACACTGGCTCCTGTCCGGCTTCTTGTCCACTAAGCTCTAGGTCCTTTTCTGCAGAACTGCTGCCTAGCCATTCAGTCCCAGTCTGTAACAGTGCATGGGATTCTTCCATCCTAAGTGCAGGCCTCTCTGTGCACTTGTCCTTGTTGAACCTCAACAGATTTCTTCTGACCCAATCCTCTAATTTGTTTAGGTCCCTCTGTATCCTATCCCTACCCTCCAGTGTATCTACCACTCCTCCCAGTTTAGTGTCGTCTGCAAACTTGCTGAGGGTGCAGTCCTCCAGATCATGAATGAAGATATTGAACAAAACCAGCACCAGGACTGACCCTTGGGGCACTCCGCTTGATACCAGCTGCTAACTGGACATGGAGCCATTGAGCCTGACAATCTAGCCTGCTTTCTAGCCATCTTATGGCAAGAATACTGTGGGAGACTGTATCAGAAGCTTTGCTAAAATCAAGGAATAACAGATTACTACTTTCCCCTCATTCACAGAGCCAGTTCCTCTTCATAGAAGGCAATTAGGTTAGTCAGGCATGACTTGCCCTTGGTGAATCCATGCTGACTGTTCCATGCTTCAGAATTTTTCCAGGGACTGAGGTGATGCTGACTGGTCTGTAATTCCCAGATCCTCCTCCTGCCCTTTTTTAAAAAGATGGGCACTACATTAGTCTTTTTCCAGTCATCCGGGACCTCCCCCAATTGCCATGAGTTTTCAAAGATAATGGCCAATGGCTCTGCATTCACATCTGTCAACTCCTTTAGTACCCTCGGATGCAGCACATCTGGCCCCATGAACTTGTGCTCGTCCAGCTTTTCTAAACAGTCTTGAACCACGTTTTTCTCCACAAAGGACTGGTCACCTCCTTCCCCTACTGTGCTGCCCAGTGCAGTAGTCTGGGAGCTGACCTTGTTCATGAAGATGGGCAAAAAAAGCATTGAGTACATTAGCTGCTTTTCCCCTATGACTGGAGGGGTTTTAACAAGTCACTTCACCTTCAATGGTCCCTTGCTATCAGTAGTTAGCACATATTCTAAACAATCTGTTCCACCTTGTGTTTAGCTGTGATGCTCTGAGTACCTTTCCCAGCTCTGAAATGAGCTCTTTGTGGTTCCAAAGCTTGTCTGTCTCACCAACTGGCTTTGATCCAATAAAAGATATGGCCTCCCTTACCCTGTCTCTCTCATCCTGCGACGAGCGCTGCTACACCAACACTGCAAACATCTCATGAGTTGTCAGCATTGTGGTCAGGAAAAGTCTCTTGCAAACAAGTCTATATCCTGCTCCAACCCTCTGTGCCAGGCCCCCGCCTGTCAATAGGAAGCTTAACTGTTGTGCAGGTAATAAAACCTCTCTGGGCTGTTACTGAGGGCCTGAGCATGGACCGTACAGGTGTTGGCAACGCTTCCAAATCCCAAGAGAGAACCCCTTCCAACAGACCAGCTAGCACCCCTGGCATTGTGATTCCTCTGCATGCTCATGCCCCTTATAACTTGGAAGGGCAGCAGGATCAGGTCTAGCATAGTGGGCACCCATAAGAATGGCCATACTGGGTCAGACCATTGGTTCATCTAGTCCAGTATCTGGTCTTCTGACAGTGGCCAGCAGCAGCTGCTTCAGAGGGAGTGAACAGAACAGGTCAACTTCCAAGTGGTCCACTCCCAGCTTCTAGCAGTTAGAGGCTTAGGACACCCAGAGCATGGAGTTGCATCTTCCTTCTAAAGCACAGCTCAGGAGAACTCTGGAACAGGATCTGTTCCAAGTAAGTGGGCTGGGGAGAGCAGGGCCAATGGCCTCTAGTTCATGTTATCTGTGGGTGTAGAGTCGTGGTGTGTTCAAACCTGTCCAGAAGCCTTTCATTGTGCACTCACACTATGGGCGCAGCGCTGCAGCAGGTGAAAACACACCTCTGCAGCGCTGCCAGTGTAATCAGCCATAGCCTAAGCTTTTCCTCCTCAGATGCATATGAGTCTGCTGCGACTTCTCCTTTTGTTCTTGGCTCCAAGGCAAATTGCACCTTAAGCGCAAGTCAAAGGTAAGAGCTAACTCTCCTCTAACATCTTTTAGCAGCCACTCTGCACCCCTTTGGGAAAAGAGGGCCACAGATCAGGCTGGGTCCCCCACTGGAGTGAATGTCCCAGCTCTACTATCAGAGGGGTAGCAGTGCTAGTGTCAAGAGCTATGGCACTGGTAACTATATTGCAAGTCTCATGATCCTTGGTGGCTTTTTTTTGTAAAGCCCCAGCAGCTGGGAAGCTGAGAGATTTAAAACAAGTGTCTAGCCCTGCTGGCTGAGAGGAAAGGTTGAAAACATGGACTGTGTAAGCCTAAATGCTCAGTAACCAGCAGGCAAAAAGAAACAACTCCTAAGATTTCATGGGGTTTTGGGGCCTGACTCTTAGGCTGGTTTGTGTTTAACACTTGGGGCTGGCCACACTGTCTGGCCAGCTGGGCTCTTGCCCCTCCAACAGCTCTGTGCACTCCTGCAACAGTCACTCTTGGATGCTGCTGTTCTAGTTGGGTGGCCAGAAATCTAACAGAACTTCCCTAGACACACCCCTGCAGTGCCCAGGGCTGTAATGGGCCTGCTTCTGCTCACGTTACAGCTGTTTGACGTTCATCTGAAGGACAAACTCCTGCAGCACAGTACTGGTCACTGACTGACCGGGGAGAGCGCCCCCTGCAGAGCCTCCCCGCTCCCTGCAGTACAGCGCCCCCTAGTGCCGCACTGGGGTCACAGAGCACCCTCTGCTGACTCACTAGCTCCCCCCAGCACCCTGTGGCTTTTCCTTAGAGGTCTCCTATCCAAGCACTGCCTGGGCCCAAACCTCCTTAGCTTGTGAGAGGTGACATGGTCGCTCCTTCCCCCCACGCTTGCTGGGGCCTGAGCCCCTCATCGCCCTGCCCTGTGGGGCACTCCTCAAGGGGGTGAGGGGACACACTTAGTTGCCTTCAGCCTACTGGCTTGGGGATCCTCCAGGCCAAGGATTAACCCCCTGGCCTGAGCTTCTGTCCCTGGCAGATCACAGATGGGAGGCTCCCTGATGGTTCCTCCTGTGGGATTTTGGGGAAGGCAGTTGCGGTAGCCTCAATCCCGTTCCTAATCCAATCAGGGGCACTGCCCCCCGCCCCGCGCCAGCCACAGCTCGTCAGGCCTTAAGCTTCCCTGTACAAGTCAACGCAGTGAATTAATGTAAAAGCCCCTATTATGTGGCATTTGGCTGTATCATAGCCTGGGCCCCCTGCGTGGCTGGGACACAACTCATGGGGCAAGAGGCAGGGCCTGGATCTGCCCGCAGCAGGGAAAGGGCACTGAGGGCAGCCCCACCCCCACCCCCAGTGAGGGGCCCTGGATCCAGCTGCAGGAGGTCTCTGCCCTCCCCACAACAGTGGAGGGGTGGGGAGTTCACAGCAGGGCCCTGAGCGGCTGAGGGGGATGTGGGGAGATGGAGGGGGGGCATCACTGGAGGAGTCCGTGTGCTCTTTGCTGGCTCCCCATGCGCCACCCCAGAAAGGGGGCCCCAGGCTGCTCCCCCCAGTGACTGTCAATCATTCAGTCAGGAGCCGTCCCAGCCCCTCCCCCGCAATGGGGCCTGGCTTGGCCACCAGGTCCAAGTTCCTGTTGCTTGGCCCCTGCTGACCTGTCCTCCCCCCCTGCCCTCCCCACCAGGACATCATTGAGGACAGACTGGACAGGGAGCTGTGGCCCTTCGTCTCAGACCCGGTCCCTTCCACCAGCTCCCAGGCTGCTGTCAGGTAAGGCTGAGCCTGGCTGCGCTGTGGGGGGCAGAGCCCTGCCATCCTCCCCCCCACCCCCCACCTCCCAGGGTGTAGGAGCCTCTGTGCCTGGGAGTGTGTGGGCAGGACCCGGCCCTCTACAGGGGAGGGGGTGCCCAAGAGCCTGGAGCCCTGGACCCCTCTTAGCATGTCTCCCGCCCCCCAGCAGCCCCTCAGCACACCAGGGCCCAGGATGGAGGAAAGGGACTGGCCCAGCTTTAGACAGCACCCCCAGCCAGGGGGGAGGGATAGCTCAGTGGTTTGAGCATTGGCCTGCTAAACCCAGGGTTGTGAGTTCAATCCTTGAGGGGGCCACTTAGGGATCTGGGGCAAAAATTGGTCCTGCTAGTGAAGGCAGGGGGCTGGACTTGATGACCTTTCAAGGTCCCTTTCAGTTCTAGGAGATTGGTATATCTCCAATTATAAAAAACCCAGGGCTGGTGCCACCCTCCCCTACTCCCTCTTGCCTGCTTTGGGACTCCTGTCCCACGGCCTTGGGCAGGGCCTGCCCCCCAGCCTCCTCCAGGCCCTGCCCCTCAGCAAGCCCCTGGTATCCACACTGCCCTTCTCTCCCCTCCCAGCCCCCACTCCAGGCATTGGCACAAGAACAGGCCAGTGGCTGAGTACCCGATGGGCCAGCGCCTCATCATCTATGTGCTGGGTGGGGTGTCCATGTCTGAGATGCGCTGCGCCTACGAAGTGACCCAGGCCAGCGAGGGCAAGTGGGAGGTGGTGATCGGTGAGTGGGGCGAGTCCTGAGGGGAGGGCGGCTGGAATGCCCAGGTCAGGGACAGTCGGGACCCTCTGGGAGGGGGAGGCCTAGGAACTGCCTGCCCAGCACCTACAGGACACCCATGCCACCCTCTGTCCTCCCGCACCCAGGGGGCCTGGGAACAGATGTGCTTATCCCATCTGCTCGCAGCCCCACATGGCCTGTATCTAGCCACCTGATCTCCTGGCCTCGGGCTCTCCTTGCCCAGGGACCATGTGTGGGGGCCCAGTCAGACACCCCCAGGAACACCCATGGGGATATGGCTCATCCCCTGCACACACCCCTCTAAGACCCAAGGGTGAGGAACACTGTCAGCAGGTGGATTCTTGCCTGGCCATGCAGGGTACAGTGGCACGAGGGGTGCGGTGCCAGGCCGCGGTGGGTAGGAGGGGCTGTCTCCTCCCCCCCTGCACTAGAGCAGGGTCCAGCTGCAAGGATGGGGGTGATGGTGATGCCAGCCTGATGCCTGCCCCACTGTGCCCACCACTACCAACCACCTCTCTCCCCCCCAGGTTCCAGTCACATCCTGACCCCCAAGCGCTTCCTGGATGACGTCCAAACCCTCAAACAGCTGGTCCCCAAGGAGGCCTAGAAGCAGCCCCCTCCTCCCAGAGACTCTGCCCCCCACAGCTCGCTGCCCCAGCTCCACCTGCTTTTCTCAACAAGGCACCTTCCCCCCTACTCCTGGCTGAGGTGTCGGTTCTTGGGGGCGGGACAGGAGAGGGGCTGGGACCCCCAGGCTGCTTGGCTGTTAGGGCAGGGGGCAGGCCAGGCCATTTGGATAATTAAAACGCACCAGCAGAGACATCTGCCCAACTGTCTGGTTTATGGGGGTGGGGAATGGTACACGGCCCCAATCTGGCCAGGGCAGGGCCACCACTCTAGATGGAAGTGGGGTGGGAGGTGGGCAGAGCCTGCCCACAGGATGAGGAGGGGAAGGGGGACACCAGTCCGACTTGGAGATCTTGAGGAAGGTGCAGTCACGGTTGGCCTTGATGGTGAAGATGAGGGGCTCCCTGGTCAGCACAGCCAGCTGGCCCCCATCCCGCCAGGCTGCGTCAGGACGAGGCACACGTCCTCCGCCTTGTCGGGCATGCACTGGTAGACGTGTAGGCAGCCCCACAGCATGAAGTAAAGACTGACGTCCTGTTGGGGGGTGGGGTGGAGGATAGAGAGGAACGTCAGCCGCAGCACCAGGGTGAGGAGCAGGCCTGCCCCCAAGGTGCGCACCCACAGACAGGCTGCCAGGAGACCTGGGGGACAGCCTACAGCTCCGGCCGAGCCTGAGCTCTCTGGAGCACCCCACTAACCTCAGCAGAGCCAGCAGAAGGGGAGGAGCGGGAACGCAGCGCGCTCAAGGGAGGCGGTGGAGGTTGGCAGGGATTTGGGGAAGGGGTTGGAATGGGGGCAGAGTTAAGGTGGGGACTTTGGCGAAGGGGTTCGAATGGGGGCAGGGCATGGGTGGGAGGGGGTAGGGCAGGGGTGGAGTCAGGGCAGGGCCGGGCGCAGAGGGGGGCAGCACCCACCGGCGCCAGCAGAAGTCAGCACCTATGGCCTCAGTGCCATTGACCTCCGCAAGGAGGGATTCGGCGTGAGAGGCTGAGGAAGCAGCAAGACCCTGTGCTGCTGGCAGACCAGGAGCCAGCTCATGCCAAGGCCCTGGGGCCTCACTGAACTCTGACAAATGCAGAGCCAGGAACCAGGCTGGCTCACCAGTGTGTTCCCACTGTTAGAACAGATGCGAAGTTGATGCGAATGTGTTTGGTGTTTAGAAATGCTGAAATGCTTGTCAGATGCTGATCTCACTTATCACATCACCGGAGCCCCGTGATGTAGTTACTTCAAGCATTTGCATTGTAAACCGTTATGGAGTCCCCGGGCGATGCTCTGGAACTGCTCCTCACAAAACCAGTCAGGACTTTGGGGAGCCTCCTCTCCCTTGGAGCAGACTGTGTCCAGGGCAAGAAGCTCACATGGCTTCACCTCCTGGGTCTCTCCTTGGAGCATTCAGCGTATGCCCCTCCGTGCACTTCCCACAGCGAGTCCCCCCCAGGCGGGGTCCTGGGGAAGCCACAGGGTCCTGTACCCCCACTTCTCTTTGCAGTCAGACGGGACTCAGCCAGCCAGTAAAACAGAGGTTTATTTAGATGACAGGAACACAGGTCAAAACAGGTCTTGCCACTATAGACAACAGGACCCCCTTTAGTTAGGTCCATCTGGGGCCCCCAGGGAGGCCACAGCCCCGTTGGGAAGCCCAAGCCCCGTCGGGGCGCCCCTCTCCATTTCCCAGCCAGCTTCAAACTGAAACTCCCTCCAGCCTCTCACAGCCTCCCCCAGGCTTTGTCTAGTTTTCCAGGGCAGAGGTGTCACCTGGAACAACCCCCTCCTAGTTCTCAGGTTACGTGCTCAGATATGCTCCCTTCCCAAAGGCATGTCCCAGCCCCACTGCCCTGCAACCTTCCCAGGTCAATACTCCCACTCAGCATTCACATAACACAGCAAGAACATTCGCATTTCATCACATCTCTCCCCTTTGAGACCAAATTGAGCAGGGTCACTTCAGCCAGTGACCTGGGGAAGTTCAAACCTACCTTCATTCCCATGGATGCCCCATCATCCCTACCCCTTCCTGGGGGAGAATTACACCGGGCCCTTCCAGTTTCACGCCCCCCTTTAAGTTGGGTGTGTTCGAGGGCACTCGTAGTCTGCAGGTGGGAAGGCTTATGCAACCTGTGTCCTTTCCCCCCCTCCCCACAATACTCCTGGGGTTCAAACTGGGATGGGGTCTTTTCCCAGTGGTCCAGTCTGGAGGGCTGAGATTCAGGTTCTCTTGGTTAAGAGCCTCCCTTTGACTTGGCCACTCTCTGGAAAGGTTCCTCTGTGCTGGGCAAGGGTCCTAAAGCCATTTTCCCCTTGTCTCGGGCCTTCCTCACCCTCTGGCAGGGGTCACAGGATCGGCAGTACTGTCGGACAGTAGTAAAGACCCCAGGCCAGTAAAAGTTCCGTAGCAGCCTCTGCTGGGTACGCCAGACTCCCTGGTGCCCTGAGAGGGGAATGTCATGGGCCCGGCACAACAGCTGTCAGCGATACTGCCGGGTTACCACCAGCTGCCTCCCTATTCCCCATGACTCCATTTCCCCTCGGGAAGCCCATTCTTGGTACAGGAACCCCTGCTCCCACAGGAACCTTTTCCAGCAACCTCCCCCCATGGTCTGTACCACACTGAGGTCAGCCAGGTCCCTTATCTTCCACAAGGAGGGATTTTTCTGCAACTCGGCCTGGAACACAGCCACTGGGACAGGGATGGAGACCTGCTCTCTCTCACCATCTGGCTCTGAAGTCACAGCCTCCTTGAGCTGTGTCTCTGGGTATTCCCTCCCCATCAGAGTAGGGTCCTGCTCCCCAAGGTCAGGGCACAGTGTCCCTTGCAGGCTCGGGCTATGGCTCACGACCGGGGCACCCTGGGGTAGCTTGGCCAGTTCTCCATGTCCCCCCCCCATTAACACCTCAGTGGGTAAATGGTGGTGCATCTCCACTTCTTTGGGGCCCTCCTTGTCCCCCCATTTCAAGTGTACCTTTGCCACGGGCACCTTGAATGGGGTCCCACCCACCCCTGTCAGGGTCACATAGGTGTTGGGCATCACCTGATCTGGAGCTACCACCTCGGACAGGGCCAGCGTCACCTCAGCGCCTGTGTCCTGGTATCCATAGACTTTCCTCCCATCCAGGGTTACCAGAGGATTCAGAGGGCCTGGGGCAAAGCAATTTCAGGGGCCCGTTCCATAAAAAAAAGTTGCAATACTGTAGAATACTATATTATCCTGGGGCCTCCCGCAGGGCCCGGGGCAAATTGCCCCACCCGGCGGCCCTGGAAATGGGTGACATGGGATAGATCACTTGACGATTACCTGTTCTGTTCATTCCCTCCAAAGCACCTGGTATTGGCCCCTGTCAGAAGACAGGATACTGGGCTAGATGGACCATTGTTCTGACCCAGTATGGCCATTCTTATGTTCTGATTACTCATAATCTTAATCAGTTACTACTGTGCCAACTAAGTGCACGTCATTTAAATTGACCCGCAGAACAGTTATTACAGGCAATAATGCATGAGGACAAAAGCCCTTTGATCCTGGCATTAGTTTGCAGGGTGAGTAGAAGAAAACCTCTGCTTGCTTGCAAAGTGAGCACATTTACTATGGCATCTCAGAGAGATGATGGACATGGGCCCTCTTGATGGAATTTCAATAGAGTCTCTTTTCAGAGTCAAAAGCACTTTGAAGACAATAGTTCTTGCAGTTTGGTTCATTTGATGCAAATTAGTTGCTTTCTGCAGGCTCTGCTCCTGTAGCTTTGTTTAAAGTTGCTATGGAAAATGTAAAGTTCCCAGACTGCTGTTTGCTGGCTTATTACAACCCCTTCCATGCAGGCTGTGCATGGAGCATCTTCCCCATGTCTCCCTCAGATGCATTGTGACAAAATTCCTCCTCTACCTTGTGCTTATTGGCGGATTTGCTCGCCTTACAGGTTTACCCTGTGGATCAGGAAACAGCCCAGCCCAGGTCAATTCCTCATCTGTTTGACCAGGAGTTGGGAGGTCTGGGGGGAACATGGGCCCGCCCTCTACTCCGGGTTCCAGCCCAGGGCCCTGTGGACTGCAGCTGTCTAGAGTGCCTCCTGGGACAGTTGTACAACAGCTCCAACTCCCTGGGCTACTTTCCCACGGCCTCCTCCCAACACCTTCTTTATCCTCACCACAGGACCTTCCTCCTGATGTCTGATAATGCTTGTACAGTCCTCCAGCAGTGTGCCTGCTCCCTCTCGGCTTCTTGTACACCTCTTGCTCCCAGTTCCTCGCACATACTTCCTCTTCTCTGGCTCCCCTGGCCTGACTGGAGTGAGCCCTTTTACAGCACCAGAGGGGCCTTAATTAAAGTCAAGTGCTTAACAGCCTCACCTGACTCTTAGCAGGTTAATTGGAGCCAGGTGTTCTCATAAGCCTGGAGCAGCCCCTGCTCTGGTCACTCAGGGAACAGAAAACTGCTTCTCCAGGGGCCAGTATATCTCCCTTTGACTACTCTGCTGTTCCCAACTGGCCTGGGTCTATCTCAGCATCTAAATACCGACATTGCATCTTCAGTCTTGTCAAGGTTCCTTCCCCACGCTGGACTTTAGAGTACAGATATGAGGACCTGCATATGAACCTCTAAACTGAATTACTAGCTTAGATCTGGTTTTGCTGCCACCACTCCCAAGTACTAACTCCCTTCCCTGGATAGTCTTGAGAGACTTCTTCACCAAGTTCCTGGTGAACACCGATCCAACCTCTTGGATCTTAACACAAGGAGAATTTAAAATTTTTTATTGTTTTGTTTTTGAGTGCAGTTATGCAAGAAAAAAAAACCCCACTACATTTGTAAGTTGCACTTTCATGATAAAGAGATTGCAGTATAGTACCTCTAAGAGGTGAATTGAAAAATACTATTTTTTCCAATCGTTTTTACAGTGCAAATATTTGTAATAAAAAATAGAGCGCTGTTTGCTTTGTATTATGTTGTAATTGATATATTTGAAAGTGTAGGAAAACATCCAAAATATTTAATACATTTCAATTGGCATTCTATTGTTTAACAGTGCACTTAATTACAATTAATTGTTTTGAGTTAATTGCGGGAGTTAACCGCAATAAACCAAGAGCCCTAATTTAAAGAAGTGTTGAAAAATTAAGGAGGGTGCAGAAAAGGGCTACAGAAATGGTTCAAGGGGTGGAGAATGCCTTCAATGCCCTCCAGTGAGAGCCAGGGAGCTCAGGCTGTTCAGCTTCTCAGCACGATTGAGAGGTCTCGGAGAACCTCCCTTGGGAGAAACAGTGGGATCTAAAAGGCTCTTCAGTTTAGATGAGAAAGTTAGAGCAAGAAGCTGTAGCTGAAGGTGAAAGCGGACAGAAACATTCAAATTAGAAACCGGGCACATTTTTCCATGGTGGTGATGGTTAACCCTTGGAATAAACTCCTAGGGGAAGGGAATGGATTCTCCTTCCCTTGGGCTGGCTCTTCAAATCCAGGCTGAGGCCTTTTGGAAGATGCTTTAGTCAAACAGGTTACTAGGCTTGATATGGGGGTAACGGTGAAATTCCTGACCTGTGATAACTAGGTCAGGCTATAAGGAGCCACTAGATCTTACGAGGCGTAAGAACGGCCATACTGGGTCAGACTAATGGTCCATCTGTCAGTGGCCAATGTCAAGTGTCCCAGAGGGAATGAACAGAACCGGTAATCATCAAGCAATCAATCCCTTGTCACTCATTCCCAGCTTCTGGCAATGAAAGGCTAGGGATGCCATCCCTGCCCATCCTGGCTAATAGTTGTTGGAGGATAGATCCTCCATGAACTTATCTAGTTCTTTTGATCCCCATTATAGTCTTGGTCTTCACAACATCCTCTGGCAAGGAGTTCCACAGGTTGACTGTTGTGTGAAGAAAGACTTCCTTTGTTTGTTTTAAAACTGCTGCCTAGTAATTTCACTTGGTGACCCTTAGTTCTTGTGTTGTGAAAATGAGTAAACAACACTTCCTTATTCCCTATCTCCTCACTAGTCATGATTTGATAGAGGTCTATCATATCCCCCCTGCGTTGTCTCTTTTCCAAGCTGAAGAGTCCCAGTCTTATGAAAATCACTCCTCAAAGGCAATGAAGGGTTCATTCCATCCAAGCCATCTCTGCTGGGAAGGAAGAGTAGATGGGAAATGCACTTTTCAGAAGCGCACTGGGGCACTTGTCAGGCCATCAACATGGTCTCTTCTGGAAGCAGAGAACACAACACCACAGTTTACACAAAGGGAGATTTTATTTCTCAATCTGCAGTAAGAACATGTCTAAAACAGCCATTGGGGAATCTACAAGTTTAAAAATATTGACCAAATTTAAAAGCTTCAACTCTCTTCCAGGCTGCTCGTTCCCATAGCAAGAGCCTCACAGAGAGCCTGGAAAGAGATTGAGAGAGAGAGAGAGAGAAAGTCAGGAATGATGACAATACAGGCGGGGGAAGGTACTACATTTATAAACAGCAGGTCCTGCGGTAATGTCACATGCCATCATTGAGGCCTGGTCTACACTGAGGGGAGGGAATAGCGTAGCTGAAGTCGACGTATCTTATTTCAACTTCCCTCCCGTCCTCACGGCACAGAATCAACAGCTGCAGCTCTCTCGTCGACTCCGCTTCCACCTCTTGCCCTGGTGGAGTTCCAGAGTCGACAGGAGCACGTTCGGGGAAATTGATATATCGTGTCTAGACGAGACACGATATATCGATCCCCGATAAATTGATCGCTACCTGCAGATCCAGCGGGTAGTCTGGACATACCCTGAGTTATGCCAAGGTGACAGAAGCTGAAGACCATGTTTCCAGAGTCAGAAGCCAAGGCATTGAATTGAAGGGTTGAGCCACTAGTACAGTTAAAATGATGCACCCTAGTTTTGAGGCAGTTATGCTGGTATAGGAGTGCTAGTCCTGGGATAGCTATTCCTATAGGAGAAGCGGAATAAACTCTACTGGTATAAACATGTAGAACTACATCCACGCTAGGGGTGGTACTGGGGACTACAGTGCTAAGAAGTCACACCCCTCACTGACCTAACTGACCCAGTACAAGATCTGTACACAGACCAGGCCTTAGGGTCACATGTTACTTATACAATTTGGTGTGCACTATATAGCCCCCCTCCCCCGAGAGCTTCTGACTCAAAAGCAACATCAGCCCGTTTCTAGCCATGGAGGAAAGTCCTCTAGGACACCGAGCTTTGAGGAAGTGACACTAGTTCAGTAACATTCACTTTGGGCAGGGAGCAGCTTTGCTGGCATCCTCCACCCTCCTTTGCTCCCTCGTTCCATGGGATTGTTGGCTCCCAGCTACAGGACATGTTCTGCTCATGAAAGCAGTGCGCCTTGAGCAAGTACCTTAGTAACTAGAAATAAAGGGGTTTCTTCCCTTCAGAGACCAGACAGCAAACGTCCTGGAGATGAGTACAAGACACGAGTACAGTAAGACCCGGGGCTGACCCAGTGCAGCTGGGCTCTTGTGATATCTTGATGTTTCGGAAGCTGGTCACCTCCCTTCCCCACCTCCCAGACAGAACAGTTTAGTGCCCCCACCCCATACCATTTCTCCAGGCGAGACCCTTCGGAGTCCACGCTGCTGTGGTGCTCATGGCCTGCACTGGCTGGTTTCTATCCTGGCCTGTCTCACCAACACTGATCAATGAGATGAAAATGGAGAGGAGTTAGTACACATACACCAGGGTGAGCAGCCAGCATGGCCCCTGTCAGGCTGCCAGATAGTCCATAGGACATGCCTGCATCTCAGGACCTGCCTCCATAAGCCCCACCCACATGCAGCTAGATGAGACTTGTCAGCGTGTCCCCACCTTAGTCCAGGTTACCCAGCTCTGAAAGCAGCTCTAAATAGGACCCCCATGGCATCCCCTGGGATCTGCCACTGTCATGTGCTTGATGGGCCTTAGGGATTCTATGCTGTTCCATGCCAGCGAGCACTGGATTGTTCCCCACAACACCCCTGGTAACAGGTAAGTCTTGTCCCCAGGGCAGGGGCAATGCCTTGGCTGTAAGCTGCCATGGGCCTTCCCAGGGCAGCCCACACGTGAGCTTGGACCTTCAGCCCAGGTGAACGATGGCCCCCTCCCACCTTGGCAAACAGCAGCTGTTCAGGCACCTGCATGGATTTTACTCCTGGCCGGGAGGGTTTGTGCAGAATGTGCCCACAGTGGCTGGACCACGAGCTCTCTGGGGCATGAACAGTCTGGCTTGTTTGCCCACCCCCTAGCACAGCGGGGTCTTGCTCCCCATTTGAGGTCCCCAGGTGCTACCACCACTCGGACCCTGCTTAGAAAGCACATTTGCATTAACTGGGTTAACTTGGCATTTCCTGCTGCCATGGGGTACCAGCCATGTGTTAAACAGGAGAAGGAGTGAGACATGTTACACTCACAAACAAGGATTTCAGAGTGAAGCAGCCAACAGCTGACTGCTCCTGCATATCCAGTCTTGCCTTGGAACTGAGCCTGCGTTCCCTTAGGAAACGTTTCACTTCCAGTAAGACACCCCACCCCCCCGCATCTCTGGTGTTCAGCTGTTTGTCCCCCAAAGCTACCATGTGGCTGCATACCCATGCAATCTGCAGCCCTTAGTTAGGCTGTACAGGTGTAATGTGAGCAGAAGCAGGCCTATTACAGCCCTGGGCACTGCAGGGGTGTGTCTAGGGAAGTTCTGTTAGATTTCTGGCCGCCCAACTAGAACAGCAGCATCCAAGAGTGACTATTGCAGGAGTGCACAGAACTGTTGGAGGGGCAAGAGCCCAGCTGGCCAGATGGTGAGGCCAGCCCCAAGTGTTAAACACACTTTAGCAGCCATGTCACTTTGCTAGTCCTCCCGCACACCCTGTGTCATTAACGCCATGGCACAGATGGGGAAACTGAGGCCCAGAGGGGCAAGGGTATAGGAAGTTGGTGGCGGAACTAGGAAGCGATCTTTTGACTCCTAGTCTCCTGCCCTCTGACCACTACACTTCACTCCTTCTCCTCACAGACCGAGGGCTAAAACCCAGCAGTTCTGACTCCCAGCCCCTCCCCCACCTCTAACCCACCAGCCCCCACTGAATGAAGCTGTGTGGGTCACCTGTCTGGAACTGGACTTCGGTTCTGCCCAAGCAGCAGGGAATCCCTTGTCTGTGTCTCATTCTAAAGGTAGTGGTTTCCTTTGGTGCCCTCTGGTGGTGAAATGTGAAATACTTCTCCCTATCAATTATCAGGGGGTAGCCATGTTAGTCTGTATCCACAAAAACAACATGGTGCCCGGTCAGGGCCGGCTCCAGCCACCAGCCTACCAAGCACGTGCTTGGGGAGGCACCTTGGAAGGGGGCAGTGATCTGGGTTTGGTTTTGTAGTTTTTGGTTTGGGCGGCGCACTGCGCCGCTCGTGGGGGCACTTGTGGGCGCCGCGCCGCTCGGAGGGGGAGGGGACATGGGCGGGGCGCCAGGCCACTCGGGGGGGCAGGGCGGTGCTCTTCTTTTGCTTGGGGCAGCAGGTGCCACCCGTCCTGAGCCCTGGCTTCTCTTGCAGGACATGGCTTCCGGTAAGGCTCACATTAGCAAGCCAGCCCCAGGCTTCCACGCCACGGCCGTGGTGGATGGAGCCTTCAAAGAGATCAAACTCTCCGACTACAAAGGTGAGAGAGATGTGCTGAAGGCTCTGCCCTGAGGCACTGGGAGTGGAGCTGCTGGGAGCTCCCCCCACAGCCAGCGCTCCTGCCCTGCTCCCCGCAGCGCCCCCTGCTGGTTCTGTATTAGCAGGACATTCTGTGCATCGAGGAACCCTGGGAATACTGGGGCCCTCTACAGGGGATTCTGCCAGAATCTGTCTGCCTGCATGGCGATGGGGAACGGGGTCACCGCCTCTAGGGCAGGGGTGGGCAAACTACAGCCCGGGGGCCACATCTGGCCCTTCAGATGTTTTAATATAGCCCTCGAGCTCCCACCAGACTTGTCCCGCTCAGCACATGCTGTGGTGCTCCGTGACTCCCAGAAGCAGTGGCGTGTCCCCCTCCAGCTCCTATGCTTAGGGGCAGCTGGGGGTTCTGCATGCTGCCCCCGCCCCAAGCGCCAGCTCTGCAGCACCCATTGACCAGTAACTGCAGCCAATGGGAGCTCCCAGATCCCACTGGATCCCCACCATGACAGATCTGAGATGTTATCTTGGGAGGGGGGCTTGTGCTCCCCCATCCATGGCTTCCATTGAGGTGTGATCCCTCTTCCCCCACAGGGGCCTGTTTATCATTGATGACAAGGGCATCCTGCGGCAGATCACGGTCAGTGACCTGCCGGTGGGGCGCTCGGTGGAGGAGGTGCTGCGTCTGGTGCAGGCGTTCCAGTACACGTACACGCATGGGAGAGGTGAGGCTGGGCTCTGGGGGGAGCTCTCTGGGACCTGGGGTGAAGGCTGAGGCCGGGTTAGGGGAATGCAGGGACCAGCTGCAGCAGTGTGTCTAGATGGGGTGAGTGCCCCACAGCTGGGGGGGTGGGGCAGCAGGTCTGAGTTTGTTCCCCAGGGAGGGGGGGAAGTGAGGGGCTCTCCACGCCAGCTGTTTTGAGCTGGCTGCAGACTCTGTTTATACTGGGGAGTTTCTCTCCAAGGGATAGAGATGCCTCCCCCCACCCCACGCTGGGCAGGAGGGGTGGGCAAGAGCCCCATGCATGGACCTACGGTGCTTGCACCTCCATGCCACCCTGGGCAGACCTGCAAGCTGGAGAGGAAGTGTTGCCTAGCGGTTAGAACACTAGCCTAGGACTTGGCATCAAACCGAGGTTTTCCTTGCTCTGCCTCAGTTTCCCCATCTGCAAAGTAAGTGGGGTTGGGGGGGGGGAATGCAGAGCAGGGATGTCCTGCTCCCTCCTCTGGTCTCCTAACCCCCCTCCCCTGCTTTCTCCACTGTGCCCGGCAGGCTGGCAACCCGGGAGTGACACCATCAAGCCCACGGTGAAGGACAGCAAGGAATACTTCGCCAAGCAGCACTGAGCTCAGGGCAGCTGGTGGAGAACCTGGTCTACTGTGAAGGTGCCCCCCGCCGTGTCCTCCCCCCATTGGAAGGGGATATTTGGTGGGAAGCTTGTGACTAAAATAAAAGGGTTTGTTTGAAAAGGAGCTGGTTTGTGTCTGATCCTTAATTTGGTGGGGGTTGGGCAGAGTCTGATTGACCCTGCTGGGGGGAGGGGGGTCCCCATCCAGCTCCCGAGCCTGGTGCTATGCCCTGTGGATCATCCAACCTGTGACGGGCCCCAGGCTATAGCACCTCAAACCACTAGGTGGTGCTGTCGGCTGCATCTCGCTAGCTCCCTGGTGTGCGGCCAGCTCTGGGGAGGCAAATCCCAGTCTACCAGAACAGCGGGGTCAGCCTGCTCTGGGGGGGGGAGCCGGTTGCAGGGTCTGGGATTCTCTGCTCGGGGGAGACCCCCTGAAGGCTCTTGGCTTCCCTCCCTCCCCCCATCGCAGCACAGCTGCCCCCAGGCTGGAAGGAGCCGGGCTTGCTGGTCCCAGAGGGTCCTGGCTCAGTGTTGCCAGGTTCTCGGGTGGGGGGGCTGGGATCCAGCATGGTGGGGGCAGCTGGGTGGGGCATTGAGTGTTGGGCTTGGATGGGGTGGGGGCAGGGAATTAAGCGCAGCTCATAGCAGGAGCTGGGCACAGCTCATCTACTCCCCCCCCCCTTAAACCCAGCCCCCTGATGCTGGGGGGGGGAGAGACTCTACAGGCATGTCCAGCCTCCGCACCCTATCTGCCCATTTTGTGACTACATGCCTCTTTGCTGAGCCGGGGGTGGGGGGGGCTGAAAGCGGAGCTCTGTGCACCAGGCCGGGTGTCCCACTCCTCCTGACTCCTTACGCTGCTCCCTGTTTCCCTTACAGTGAGGAAGTTCCTAGGCAAAGGCAAAAAAGGCTTCCCAGACAAAAGCAAAGAAGACTTCCTGAAGAAATGGGAGAACCCCTCCCAGGTACTGCGTCCCAACCCAGATCTGTCCCCCACCCCCACCCCAGAAGCAAGGCCCCAGGCTGATTACTCTGCAGTCGCCCCCTGGATCTCTTTCCCCATCACTGAGCCCCCTTGCCAAACAGCCTCCAGTGAGGGTCTGGGGTTATTTTTGTTCCTGGGGGGCAGGACTGAGTGTTCTTCTTGGAGCCGGCCCTGCTTACGGGCCAGCTCCAGCAGGTGCCAACCACTGTAATGGTGCCTCCGGGTTTTCCTGGGTGGTGCTAGTGGGTTAACTTTGAGCCCTGGGGGATGTGTAACGTTCCCAAGTGGCCGGATAGGGAAAAAACTGGTATGGGGGGAGTCTCTCCATCTTGCACCTCTGGAAACAATTGTGGGGCTGGAAGAGAGGCTGAGCCATCAGCGGGGCCCTAGCAAGGTGAATTTTAGGCTGCTGGCTAATTCCTTACTGTCCTGGCACGTGCCCTGCTGTGAACAGCTGCCTTCCCCTGCTGGGAGCGTTTCACCTTTGCTTTGTGCTGGTCAGGACATTGCAGACAGTGGCATAGAGGCGATTTGGCTTGTGGGTCTTAATTCGTGCTTGGGGTTTGTCCAGTGAGTTTCCTCCATGTCCCGCTTCGGCGCTGTGGGGCGAAGCCAGTTTAGCGCAACTTCTAAGGGGGTGGGGAGCCAAGCGACTTCAGGTGGCTGGTAAAAATTGCACCTGGAGGCAGAGCGTCTTTGCTGAGAGGTGGCCCCGCTCCTGCCAAGGTGGCCTCATCCCAGCTGAGCGGAGTGTAAGATCCCCATGCTGGAAGCAGAGACCCTGTCGTGTCAGGTGCTTCACAGACACCTAGTGAGACGTGGGCCCTGCCCTGCCGTGGTTACAGGACCAGGGGCAGGAGCCAGAACTGAGGCATGAAGCCGAAAGTGACTCACCGAAGGTACCTCACAGGCCAGCCGGGGACAGAACCCAGGTCCTTAAACCCCAACCTGCTTTCAGCTCTGAAGACTTGCTTGCCAACCGTTGGCTTGCACCATGGTGGTGAATTCTGGATGCTGGACAAACTGCCTTGGGGTGCAGCTGCCTCTGGGGTGGAGGCTAACAATGGAGGGAGAAAGCGTTTTTCCCCCAGTGACACTAGGGCAAAACTCCCTATTGCTTGGAGCCCTTTGGGGGAGTTCTGTCCACCCCCAGTAGGGCGGCTCTTGTCCGAAAAGACCCCCAAGCAGAGCTATGGGTCCTGCGATGGCTCTGTGCTCTTGTTTGTGGTGTCTGTTCTGTCATGGTAGTGAGAAGACACCCCCCCACCCCCCGCCCGGAGCTTGGTGCTGTACGGCCACAGAAGGAAAACCCAGTAAAATTCTTGCCAGCCCGTATCTCTTCCCCTCTGGCTTAGCTGGCCTCATCCCGCAGCGAAGCCATAAATTTCCAGGTCTCTGAGCTGAAATTAACCAAGGTCCTGTTTAAAATAATGGGGGCTTGGGGGCATCCTGTTCTCTGTCTGCTCAAACAGAATGGACTGAGAGCAGGACTGTCGCTTTCGATGCTGTCAGTGCGGAGTGCTGGGAGGCAGGATTCCTAGGTTCGATCCACAGCTGGGGGAGCGGAGGGAGGGTCTAGTGCATGGTGGACTAGGAATCAGAACTCCTGGGTTCTCTATCCCTAGCTTTGCACTGACCCGGTTTGACAAATCACCAATTAGTGTCATTGATTTGCATGACTTTGGGGGGTGAAAAGTGCTATTGTATGTATAAAGTGCTGCTCGCATACAGGCCAGTTTAAACCAGTGGCAGCCAGTCCCACTTCACAATGTCCCAGATCCACCAACACCCAGGTATGCATCCGAAGTACACAAACACAATGGGCTCTGGCCAGAGGAGCACCCCACCCCTCTGCTTTTGATCAAATGCACCCACCACCATGTACAAAATATACAAATAATCAAAGGGTGTCATGTAAAGCCTTTACTGGATACCTGTGCCACACGGCTCATCATAATCATTACACAGTGACTGGATGGATAATAGATAAGGTGTTATGGTTCCATACTGAAATTGATGCTTTTAAGGTCTGAGTTGGGTCTGGTCACCAGAAAGTGATAAACAAGTTTCTTTCAGGCAGGAGATGCTTATCTGCCTGAATGGCTGTATGTAGATTGAGTAATTATTCACAGTGGATGCTAATCAATAGAGGAAAATTCTAATCAAGTGATTGTGAAGTCTCCAGAGGACATTTGATACAAGAAAAACAAACAAACAATAGGGGGTACCCTGCTTACAAGTGAAGACAATGGATGCTTGGAACCCTATCTGGAGGTCCAGAGGTATCCGGCACCAGGTATCCTTCACCTATTGGACGAACTGCCAGCTGGCTTGTCTTATGAATGGAGGATGACCTTTGGTCTGGGTGTTTCATGCTGGGAGAGAGATTTGGGGGAGCTATCCTTTGTGAGACAGGGGAATGTTTGGTTATCTAAGTTTAAGCTCTAGAAGTGTGTTATGATTTTATTTTTACGTAACCATTTGTTTACATTTATTTTACTTGCTGCTTCTCAACTCTCTGATCTTTGTCAATTGAACTCTGCTTGTTTTCACTATAAATGTATCTAAATGTGTGAAATGGAGCAGTGACGCTGAGGTGAAACTGGTAAGGTGGTGTGTAGCAAACCTATGAATTCTGTGAGTGTCCACTGGAACAGGGGCTGGACATTGTGGGGCTGCAGAGAAGGCTTGGCGGTTGGACCGTACCTATTGCTTATCTGTAGAAGGATAGTGGAACCTGAATGGGGTGAGAAGGGCGTGCTTGTATTTCCTGTGGCTGGCAGAGCACAGAGAAGTCTTCCTCCATGCAAAGGGCAGGTGGTAGTGAGGTACCTCACAACCCTGGAGACCCTCAGGAGGTGGCATAAAGGGTCCATAGCACTTCAGAGAAGGTGCCTGGTCCTTCGTAGTCCAGGGCCCTTTGTTCAAAGTTTACTAGGCCCATCCTCCATCCACTATAAAATCACTTCTCAATGGTCAGATTTCTTGGCTCCATCTCATTCTCCAATTCACTGTCCATCTGGGTTTGGGGACTGAGAGGAATCATCAGACAAAGGTTAAAAAACAACAGCAGAGGAAGTCTGGGTTGTCAATGTTTATAGTTCTCAACAGGGAATTACCTTCCCATGACACCTGAATATTGGAAAGTTTACAAGAGAGAATAAGGAAGAAAAAAAACACCAAACAAATAAACAAACAACCCCCCACAACAACCCCCAAATTCTTGCAATTAACCATCTGCTATAACTCTTCTTTTACACTCAGTTCCTAAGAACATCTCTGGCGATGATAGACGACAGTGCCTGGAGCAGCCAGATAAGCCTTGAGTTGAACCAGCAGATGGTCAGCTATACCAGCCCCTCCCATGAGAAGGTTTGTTCTCTGTTAAGGCTTAGTTTCTAGTTAATTTCCCTTGAAATTCTGATTGGGGGGCTGCATAAGGCTTCTCTCAAGGCTTCATTACTTTATATTTTATTCTGCATATAAAATTTGTTTTCACTTGTTCCCTGCTCTCTTGCCCCCCTGCCCTTCCAATATTTGCTTGGACAGGCTGCTTGTCTGTGCTGCATTGGTGGTTCTCTGGCTGGGCTAGATGATGGGATGTTTCTGCAGTATGGGTGCTTGGACTTGGCTATCTTGTTCTTTCCTGAGTGTTGCTGAGCTGGGTCTGTACTGACTGGCATGTTCTGTTACTGGTATCTCAGTGCTGGTCTCTTTCTTTCAGAGTTTCCTCTATAAGGCACTAGGAACGTCCTTAGCAGTTTGTCAGGACCTGGGCCACGTTAAATCCCAGCTTCATAAATTTTTGACAACAACAGATTATATGGAAGCCCCTGAGAGACAGGTGAGGACTCTGTCCCTCTCCCCACTTTACCAAGTAATCCCTGAATGCTGCCTGTGGGGCTCAGCTCTGAGCTGGCCTGGGATAGATGCCATTTCGCTTCATATCCTCTTCATTGCTGTTTCACTCAGCCCCCGCTGCCCATGGGTCTGACGCCTGACTGGCGCTTTACACCGCTTCAGCTGAAAGGAAGGGACTCGTGGGTTAGATCCTAGCCAGTATTTTTCTTGGGTGACAGGGAGTCATTTCCATCCTCGCATTCTCTGCTGAGAGCCACTTGGACCTCACCCTGAACGCACTTCAGGAGTTTGGGGCTGCAATGAGCAAGGTTAAGATTTCTGGGCTCATCAGCCGCCTGAAGGTAAAGGAGCCAGGGGGTTCTCTCCAACTTCCTCTCCCTCTATAGCAGGGGCAGCAGCCCCGGGGTAGTGTCTGCTCTGCTCAGCTCACATTGTCCCCCAGTGTGCGCGTTCTACGTGATGCCTGCAGTTAAGCAGAGAGGAGCACACTCTGGAGCAGGGATTCTCATGGTTTGAGCGCCCCTCCCATGCACAATGTGTGGGAACTACCTCAGTGGCTTGCATGGAAAAGCATTTAAGGTATTTTTAGCGTTTTTTTAATCCCAGTTATTAGCTGGAAATGAAGAGGGGTTGCAAGCAACATGTGGCCAACCAACCTGCTTTAGGTAGACCACCAGTGGGCTACGGATGACAATTATGGAACCTGTGATTTAGAGCAGTGGTTCTCAACCTGTCCAGATTAGTGTACGCCTTTCAGGAGTCTGATTTGTCTTGTGTACCCCAAATTTCACCTCACTTAAAAACTACTTGCTTACAAAATCAGGCATAAAATTATTAAAAATTATTAAAAAGCACATTATTACTGAAAATTGCTTATTTTCTCATTTTTACCATATAATTATAAAATAAATCAACTGGAATATAAATATTGTACTTGCATTCTTTGTAGTCTGCTGTAAAACTAGGCAAATAGCTAGATGAGTTGATGATAAACCCCCTGGAAGACCTCTGCAGACCCTCAGGGGTACACAAGTAGCCCTGGTTGAAAACCACTGATCTAGAGGCTAGAGCAGGAGACTAGGCCTCTGGGCTTCCACTGCTGGCTCTGCCATTTACTCACTGTGCAGCCTTAGGCAAGACATTTAGCGCCTGATCTTGTACCCACCAGTGTCAATGACTAAGCTCCCATGTACTTCACTGCTGTAGGTTCAGCATTTTAGGCTCTGTGTGTCAGAGTTACCTAGTGGGAATGATGGAGATACTAATATCTCCACACCTCACAGTTATTATATTGCTTAAATACTTTTTACAAGTGGTTTGAGATCTTTGGCTGAAAAGAGCTTTGCAAGTGCAAGCTGCTATTGCTGCTGTGAGGAATTCCTTGGTCAGCAGCAGATCAGAATTCCAAAGCAAAAGGAATCAGAAGAACTTTCTGATTGTCTAGGACTACCACCATGGGAGAAGAGGCAAGACTCGCAGCACCCTGATGCTGACCTACAGCAACGTAGGTGTCCATGCTCCAAAAGATCAGCTTCTCTCCCGAGTAGAGGCAGACATCACAGGGAACATCTTTCTCCATTACAGAGCCAGTTTTCAGGTAAGAGCTTTTGCGTGATAAGTATCACATAACTCAAATTTAAAACTGTAATGGATGGAGTGTGAGCAGTCACATGTTGTATCATTTTTGTTGCTCTTCTTTGTATTTTCTCTAGGTTTTTCTATATTCTTCTGAAATTCTGTAGACCCCAGCTACATAGTAATTCAGATGCAGTGACACTCAGGCTATTCAGAATAACACTCTAACTCCCCTCATATGGATGTGTATCTAGCTCTATCTTTTACTACCCAAGAGAGACTAGTGCTAGCCTGTATTTAGTTGATTTGCTGTCACGCTGTTTCTTGGACTCACTACTTCCCTTACCTCTTATCTGTCGTCTTGTTTGTCTGTGTGCTCCGTTATTTCTGTTCCCCAGGTGCCTGACTGCTGGTCCTGACTCCCATCTCAGTGCAACCTCTCCACATCACTTTGCCATTCAGTTCTGCCTTGTCTAACTGAGACTCTCACTTAGGCATTGCCAAAAACAGTTGAACCAAACTGAGATCTTCCAGTAGTTCACAAATGCAAATATTACGAAGGATGGCCCTTGATATTGACCTCTGGAAAACACCCCCTCTGGATACCTTTCCTGCCTTTTGGAAGATTTAACAATAGTGATTTCTCTCTGCTCCATATTCACCAGCCAGGACGTTTTGAGGTTGTGTGTTATGTGGGACTATCTACATTGCTAATAGCTGTTTTGCATTTTGTTTTTCAGGTGCTGGGCATCACTGTTGCGAACAAGGTACATTCTAAATAATCTGCCCTCAGCTCTTGCATTTTCTATGCACAAGTTGCTTGTTTAAATTGTACAGAGCTTGGTTTCCTTGCTACATCAAGCAGGAGTCCTGGCTGCTCTGGTGTAAGTGGACCTGGATTTATTTGATTAACCTGGGCTTTCTCTTCTTCTGAGGTGGGTGCAGATCCAGAGTCCTCTACCTTCTGGGGTCTGGGGACACCTCTCTCCTTCCCTGAGGCTAGATTTAATTCCTGATCTTTATCGTCTGGACTCTGGTTCTTCTCTCAGTTTCTCATCCACATCCTCTTGTTTCTCCTTCTGGATTATGTAGGACGTGTACCTAAAATTGACCCTCATCCACAATGTCATGGAGATTAGCTGTGCCATCTTGGAGACCAGAGACTCCCAGGAGTTCGAATTCTCATACAAACTGGAGCTCCTTGGCTACATGCTGGTGAGTGATTAGGAGCTTTGAAGATTGAAGTACATGAGAGTTTGTTGTAATGTATTGAGACTGGTTTTCCAGGGAGATGATATTTTATCCAATGGCGGTGACTGTACTACTGCAGTCTTATGAGCTACCTGCATGGCACCCAGAATGCTGGGTCCACTCTGAGCTTGGCAGGGATGCTGACATATTGTGGGCTGTAACTGGAAGGAATGGCTTGTGTCTTGTGAGTTCTCTTTCCGTCCTCTGTACAGCCTGCAGATGGTCCTACGGTCCATTGCTGAGGCAGAGAGCCTGCTGGGCACGGTGTCTGTTTATTCCAGGTCTGGCATATGGCCCTGTTTCAGGGTGTGAGAGGAAGGCCTCTCTGCCTTTCAAATCCATTTCCCATTTTTTTATGTCCCTATTCATGCATTTCAGGACCTCATTAAAAAGGAACCACTGGATTCCCTGGTATCTCCAGGTCGCTACAAGGCAATTTTGGCCATTGGACATCTGAGGTGGGCTATTTTCTGCCATATTTCCTGGCACTGTGATACCTTCTAATTTTGTTAATTCATGAATGTCAGGTTGGAAGCAGCTTAATACCTGCAGGGTTTGGCTCACCAGGGCTTCCCGGGGGGGCAAGTGGGGCAATTTGCCCCAGGCCCTGGGCCCCACAGGGGCCCCTATGAGAGTTTTTCAGGGCCCTTGGAGCGGGGTCCTTCACTCCGGGGGCCCTGGAAAACTCTCACGGGGCCCAGGCCCCCGGAACTTCTTCTGCTCCGGGTCTTCGGCGGCAATTCGGCGACAGGGGGCCCTTCCATCCCAGGACACACTGCCGAAGTGCTGGGTCTTCAGTGGCAATTCCCCATCGCCGAAGACCCCAGGCCCCCTGAATCCTCTGGGTGGCCCTGTGGCTCACATGCTGCTCACCAGCAGGACTTTAATTCTTAAGGATTTGAATGTGTCCATTTGGGGGTTTGTGCTTGAAAGACACAAGATTGGAGGTTGTGGGGCATGCAGTACAATGGAGCAGAGCTCAGATGGGGAGGGAGGTGTCTGGCTAGCTGGCAGGGGGAAGGAAGCTTGTGGGTTTCTCTAAAAAGGGGACTTGAAGTTTTAGCTTTACTTCTAGATGAGCCAATACTTAAGAGAGGTGCAAAGTGAAGGCTTGTTCACATTTGGGGTTCTAGATTGGGACACTCTCAAGTCATTGGACCCGTTTCTTTTACTTGGAGCTGGTACTGAGTCTAATGCATGACTTTTCTCTCTATCTTTCTTCTGCCAGCAAGCTCAAACCATCTCTGACTATCGAGGAAAACCGTGAGCTCCTTTATCAGTGCTTCAGAAGTTTATTTCCCCTTCCTCTCTTGGAGATGATGAAAGAGGAAGGCGAGACAGCAAAGGATGCTCTGCATATACAAGTACGTGACAACAATTCTCCTCTGGCACCATCCACTGTATTTCTGCCCAGCAGGCACTGGGTGATGGCAGTCACACATGGCCTCCCTGGCAAGGTTATGGTTAGCTTTCCCCGGCCTACACACACAAATGATCTGTGCTGAGCCTCACTCCTTCTCTTCTGGTTTCAGTCACTCTACGTGAGGTCCTTGGAAGCCCTTGGCAAGCTAATGGAGACTTTGCTGGAGGAAGAACCAACCACAGACTGGTTCCAGGAAATGTTTGAAGTGAGTAGACCATTGAACCGTGGTGGAGATTGTTTCTTGTGTTACAGCAGGGAAGAGTCAGAGATTTAGGGGGGTCAAGCTTCAGTTGTGGAGGAATTTTCCACAACGGAGTGAATTTTAGGGAGAAAGCACCAAATTCTTCCTGGGATAAGAGGACATGTGCCCCATTGAAATCCACGGAAGCTGTGCCATTTTATGCCAGGGCTGGATTGGGACCAAGTTCTTACAATGTCGTTGACACTACTTGGAGCAGCAAGAAAATCACCACTGCAGTAGCCAAATCCAAGAGAACCAGTTGAAACTGATCAGTTCTTCAAAGAGGAATTAATGAAAATTGAGTTAAGCCCTGTGTATGGAAACTCATTCAGAGGAGACTTCCTGTTCCTCAGACATGAACAGAATGTAATTTTCAATGCATAGACATGACTCTTTACACAGCATATGTACATTTCATAATGATCTTGGTGACATGGGCTTTTCTTTGAGACTCATATGGCAATCTTTCAGTGAACTAGAATGTACATACCATACCCCGTGGCACCCACTCCATGACCTTCACCAGTTAACACTGAGTGATTCTTGAGTCATCAGTTGACTTCAGCTCTGGTAGCCCATTAATGTACATTTCTCACCAATCTCACAACCTTATTAGATTCTATTATTGTTGTGTTTCTTTATTCTGTGCCAACAAGGTGCTCAAATTACAGACTTCATGGTTTTATAATGTCTCTGAGTTTTCCTAGGAAACCAGGATCTAAACTTTGTTCACAGATGGGCAGCAGGTATCAAATAAACATAAGGAAGTACGACTTCACACAACACACGGTCAACCTGTGGAACTCATTGCCAAGGGATGTTGTGAAGGCCAAAAGTATAACTGGGTTAAAAAAATAATTAGATAAGTTCATGGAGGACAGGTCCATCAATGGCTATTAGGCAAGATGATCAGAGATGCAACCCCACGCTCTGAGTGTCCCTAGGCCTCTGACTGCCAGAAGCTGAGACTGGACAACAGGGATTGGATCACTTCATGGTTGCCCTGTTCTGTTCATTTCTTCTGAAGAAGCTGGCATTGACCACTGTTGGAAGACAGTATACTGGACTAGATGGACCATTGGACTGACCCAGTAAGACTGATCTTATGTAGTGGCCACAGTGAGTCAGGTTTTCAAGCATAGGTGCCTAAGTTTTGTCCACAAAACTCGAATTTGTTCCCATGGATGGGTACCAAGCTATGTGAATTCTGGCGCTGCAGACACAAGTGTATATTCTGCTCATCTTGTTGGCCCATGCGCAGGACAGATTTAGGTACCTATATGTGACGGGGTAGTATGCTGTGCCCCAGCCTCTTCCATGAACACAGACTGCTCTGAGTCCCTCCAAAGTGTTCTAGGGATGCCTGCTCCTGAGATCCTGGTGGTAAGGGCTCTGATGACTGTTTGACCCCAATGGATGATCTTAAGTCACCTTTACTCTTGACCTTTGTTTTCTTTCTTCTCCCTCTTGTCACTCAGGGGACTTCTCCATCCTCACCTTCTCTGTGGCTTGTACTTTCATGTCTAGGTTCCTCCAGCCCCTTTACATATATTTCCTCTTTACCTGGCCCTGCAGGTTTTATTTCCACCCTCCTGGGCCTCCATACATGCCTTGGTGTCCCTGTTAGAAAGGGATCCGAGTCCATGCCCAGGAGAAGGCAGTGGGGCAATCCATCCACTATCCCTACATGTTTCTGCCTAAACTTCCCCTTGATTTCCAGAGTCACCTCTGCCATTGGGCAGAATCTATTATCCCCATGTACATATTCAGTTTTGATCCTACCTCTGGGAAGTATCCAGTGGGGTTTCACTAACTCCTGCCTGATTAGCAAACAGGATGAAACTGTGTCCATTAGTCCCTTTGGTGGCTCCTCCCTACCCAGACCAATATGGTAGCTACTTTCTTTTTCCTTCCCTGCCTGGGAGTCTTGTCCCAGCCACAAAACTATGCAAACCCACAGCCCATTTTAGGACAGTCTCTTTTTAGCTGTCCTTCACGTCCATGTCGGAAGCACACTGTAGGCCAAGCTCCCACTACAGTTCCTTGAGGCGCCTTCCTCTGCTTCTTGCTGCCCTTCCCAGCTGAAGGCACTCTGGTCCTTCTCAAATCTAGTCCCTTAAACCACTGACTCACTCTGGGAATGTCAGCCTCTGCAATTCCTTTGTAACTTTAACTGCGGGGTCCAGATTAACTGGCTGGCGCCACGTAACCCATACTCAGGTATGCTCAGGGAGACTCTGAAGAAACTTCCAGAATCATGCAGTCCATGATCTCCCCCAGTTTCAGTATCTGGCTTTACCAATGAGTGGCCCAATCTTTTAATTTCTGTCCAAATGCACAGAGGCCTAATCCCTCAATCCATTTTTCAACTCTACATTTCTGGCAGTACTTTTCTGTGGAGAGGCCCCACCTGGTCCAACATGGCTGCCTTAATTATGTCATAATCTCTTGCCCGCTAATCACTAAGAGCCCTATATGTGCTTCTCTGGTTAAATAGGGTGTGAGTCGAAGGGCCCACATTATTCTGTCCCTATGAGGTCTCACTGCTACTCCTTTAAGAGTAACCAAAAACACATCAGGGTTTGTTGGGATCAAGGAGACGCGGAGTCAAGAGGTTTGTTAAGCAGGCGTCCCGAGCTCTCTTGAGCTGGGTTTTTATTAGTAATTAGATCAAAGAGCATGAGATCATAGTTACTTGTAACATATTGATTGGTTCCCCCACAGCCATCTCCCTTTGTGCAATCTATCATGAATGGTGAAGAGACTACGTGAGCTATTAGAGAGGCTACGTGCGCTATTGCCTAGTCTATGCTTAATCAATAACCTGAGCATTGCTTTACCTTAAGCCAGGAGTAAATGTAATAAACACGTGTGTGGTTTGCCAGCACAGCATGTTTTCACTACATCTCCCCCTTTTTGTTTTTAAGCAATTTGCAGGCATAATGAATGCTCTGTTTTGTATTAAGTCGTTGCCAAGGGCAGCCGTGGACAAATAGGCTAATAAGTGAAGGAATACACTGTAATATGCAGCAACAAACTATTAATCCTGCAGCTATAACAATAACATATGCAAACATTTGCTTGTTCATCATATAAGTGTATGTTGAAGTCAGGGATGGGGTTGCTCAGTCCCTGATGCCACGCCATCCTTGTATGGTCGAACGTATCGTGCAGGTACCCAGAGCGGGCCGCTTGGTGTTGATACAGCTGCGTAACCGCGCCCCCAGGTGATTAGTGGCACAGGTCCGCTCCACTCCGGGCCAGGTAGCTGACGATAGGTTACCTTTGGAGCAGGAAGAACTTCGGTCGTCTGATAATGCCGTTGTGCCCTGGTGAAAAATTGAGAATTGAAAGGTAATAGATTTAAATGATTGAGTGTAAACAGTACTTGAGCCAGCCATTCTTCCTTTTCTGTCAGGCTGCCGGGGACAATTCCCCCTTTTTGTTTTTGCCGCAGGAGAGCAGTTTTTAATGTGCGATTAGCTCGTTCTACAATGGCTTGTCCTTGGGAATTGTATGGGATGCCAAAGGTATGCGTGATTCCCCATCGCGTGCAGAACGCTGCCATCGCTGAAGAGCAATAGGCTGGGCCATTGTCAGTTTTTAAAGCTGATGGCTTTCCCATCACTGCAAAGGAACGAATGAGGTGATTACAGACATGTTTTGCCTTTTCCCCTTTTTGTGGCGTTGCCCATATATATCCAGAATAAGTGTCTATGACTACATGCAAATAGGACCAGGGAGCTAATGGTGGGAACCGAGTGACGTCCATTTGCCACAATTGGTTTGCACCTAGCCCCCGAGGATTTACCCCGATAGCGGGTCCTGCGAGGTTTCCAGTACACTCAGGGCACTGCTGAATAATCGCTTGTGCATCAGATAGTGGTATGGAAAATTGCTTGGCCAATGCCCTAGCATTTTGGTGATGTAAGGAGTGACTTTCCATAGGAGAGCAGGGGAAAGCCTTTAAGGTGTTATCAGCATAGGCATTGCCTTGCGAGATTTCTCCGGGGAAAGGCTGATGACTTCTAACATGTGCAATAAAAAATAGATGTCGTCGGTGCCGTAATATCAGTTGTAGGGAAAGAAATAAACCAAGCAAATTATTATCCAAAGATGCAGTAACACAACTAGAAGCAATATTACTAACAACATTTGCAGCATACAAACTGTCTGTTATGAGGTTAACCGGTTGATCAGAAAATGTGTTAAAGGCAAGAATTAATGCAGCTAGCTCCGCACGCTGAGGAGAGCGTTGCGGTAAGGTAAACTGGGATTTCCACTGGTCATTTTTCTTCCAAGCGACCACCCCTCTAGAGGGGCCACCATCGGTGAAAATGGTAAGAGCTTCTTGTATGGGAACGGAGATACCAAGTAAAATACTTTCAGTGGAATATGCTGAGCAACTTGGAGACGAGGATCCTTGGGAGTATGGTAAGTTACGGACCCAACATAATTGGCTAGGGCTATTTGCACCTCCTCCGAGTGCATACATGCAACTTCCCAGGTGGCGATGGGGATGGGGATAATAATGTTTACTAAATCCATGGCAAACAAGTTTAGTGCTCGATTGCGTCCTTTAGTGATTAATTGAGCAAACATTCCAGACAATGGGACGAGTGTGTTTTTGTGTGTGTGTGGTAAATACATCCACTTGAGGATAAATTCTCTCTCACTTGTATGTTGAAGTAATGCCCCCATGAATTGCTTAGTGTCCCCAAGAATGATTAAGGACGGGGGCACGTCAGGTACTGCTCTATCTACCCATCTGTTTGCCATGGCTTCGTTGACCTTATGCACTACCTCCTGTTGTTCGTTTGTTAGTGATATTATGTCTCCCGGTTGCTTTCCTAATTTTAGGGCATTAAACAGTGGAGTTAGCATAGATGTGGGAATCTTGTAATACGGTCTTATCCAATTTATGGATCCCAGAATTTGCTGTAGTACTACATATGTTAATTTTTTTGGCAAGGTAAGTTTTGGAAGTATGGGCATGGAGTATGCTGCAAGCATTTTATGACCTAAATATTGAAAAGGTTCGGCTTCCTGTATTTTTTCCGGGGCTACTACCAGACCCGATTGACATAAGATATCAGTTAACTCACTTTTCCATGTGGTGGGTAGGGGCCTACCGGCTATTAAGATATCATCCATATAATGGTATACAAGTAGCTTTTTGAACTTATTTCTGAAAGGCTGAAGAGCAGTATTTACAAAATACTGACACATGGTAGGGCTATTTAACATGCCCTGGGGTAACACTTTCCAATGATAACGTGTTGTGGGTTGGGCGTTGTTCAGGACTGGCACTGTGAATGCAAAATACTTTCTATCCTTTTCCTGTAACGGTATTGTAAAGAAACAATCCTTTAAATCAATTATTGCTACCTGGTAGTCATAAGGGATTAAATTTGGATTGGGGAGGCCACACTGCAGGGGGCCCATTGGTTCTAGTATTTTATTAATTTCCCTCAAATCGTGAAGGAGCCTCCATTTTCCTGATTTTTTCTTAATTACAAAAACAGGAGTATTGTACGGGCTTGTAGTATGCTCAATGTGTCCATCTTTTAATTGTTGCTCAACTAATTGCTGCAAAGCTTCTAATTTGTCTTTAGGTAATGGCCATTGTTCTACCCAGACTGGTTTATCAGTTTTCCACTGTAACGGAAGAGCCTGAGGCTTACTCATCTTCCAAAACCAGTTTTGCCCCTATCTGTTCTAACAAATCTCTTCCCCAAATGTTAAACTGTAAAGGCAATATGCAGGGTTGAATATATGCTATTATGGGGCCTTGTTCCTGGGATTTTACCGGTAACCATTGAGAGCTCTTTTTAGATGCTTGGCTTCCTCCTACCCCGAATACCGCAGGGGCTATCTCAGAGGGCCATTTAGGTTCCCAATCCTTTTCAGCTATGACAGAAACATCCGCCCCTGTGTCCAACAAACCGGTCAGCCACTTACCTTGGAGGTTATACTTACGTTGAGGTTTGTGCAGGGATATTCGGTGTACCAACGCCGCCACCTGTGGGTGAAAGGAAGAGTCGCTGTCGCCTTCAGTACGGGTTGATCCAAAGCCTCCTGTATGTGTTACCTGTGATTTTTCTCCAGGGAGCTCATATGGCAACAGTATCAGTTGTGCCCAGGAGTCCCCCCGTCTTAAAGTAAAAGGCAGGTGACTCCAATACTGAACATATATTTTTCCCTGATAATCAGCATCAATCACTCCTGGAACTACCATAATTCCTTGTTTACTTGCTGATGACCGAGGGAGTATAATGCCCACCGTCCCTTCAGGAAGGGGCCCTTTTAGTTGAGTAGGCATTAAAAGAACTTCCCCCGGTAAGAATGAGGATTTTTCTTCTTGATTATACAAGTCTATTCCAGCACTGCCGGTCGTTGCCGGTTGTGCTGTAGTCAATTTTTCCGCCCCCGTTGTTTTTCCGGGGCCCGGGGAGGGCCCGCTCACTGGTTTCCCTGCCCCAGTCCTGATCGACATTGATTTGCCCAATGATACCCCTTGTTGCATTTAGGACATTTTTTGGAGGGCCTACCCCCTTCCTGGGGTTTTCCTTTATGTGCCCCCCCTCCGGGTGCCCTACACTGGCTTTTAAAGTGTCCTGGTTTTTTGCAATTAAAACAATTTCCTGCTGGTTTATTACCTTGTCTTATAGCCCCTGCCAAAAGAGCCATAGCGTGGGTTTGACTACCGACATCCGCGCAAGCCTGAATCATGTCCGCTAAAGTGTACGAGGGGCGATGTATTATAGATTGCAGTACCTTCTTGCAATCAGCATTAGCTTGCTCATAGGCCAGTCGCTGTAAAAGCTCTGTCTGTGCCTCCTCGTTATCGACCTGCCGATGTACTGCTTCCTTGAGCCTATCTATGAACTGCGGATACGGCTCTGTAGGCTGCTGCCGGGTGGCTGTGAAAGACCTAGTCGGTTTCCCACTTACGGGAACCCTTCTGAAAGCTCTCATAACACTAAGTTTAGTACGAATATATGCATCTGGGTCTAACTCCAACTGTCCCTCTATAGTGCTAAATTGGCCTGCTCCATAAATCTGGTCAGGCGTGGCAGCTGGGGTTGAGTATCCCACAGCAGCTAACCTAAACTCACTGTCCCACACCATATACTGGGCGGGGGTCAGCACCATACGAAATAAGTCTTTCCAATCTTGTGGAGCCATAATGTAGCCATTTCCAATTCCTTCTAAGATGCCTGCCACGAAATTAGACCTAATGCCTGTCTCCGTGATAGCTTTTCTCACTTCCCTCAGTACTGTATACGGTAGCGCCGTCCACTGTCTGACGGCATCGCCTCTGTGCATCGACTCCTGCCGCTATAGGCATTAGCATGGGCAACTCCTCCCACTGATGTTCTTCCTCCAAATTCAATTCCCCGCCTCACGCGCCAACGCAACCGCCGCCGGACGCAGCCCCCACGATTCCCCGAAACAAGGCTGATCAGTTCCTTTATCAACGGGGATCCGAGGGCCGCTGCCCGTATCCGACACCGCAGGCGCTGGTGGTAGCACCCGCGGCACGGAGGCGGTGTCGTCAGCGCGAGAAGCGGGCGGCAGTGAGAGACGCCTGTGGCCCCAGTTTTCCACTGCCTCAGTACAGCGCTGCCACATGAGCAGGTGCTGTACTGCTGCTCTCGGTTTCTCAAAGAGCTGTGTTCCTATCTTTTGCCAATCTTCTTGCTGCAGGGACCTCTTCGGGATACCAGGGGCATTGACATTCTATTTCCTTAACAAAATCCTCTACATGCCGCAGCGTAACCGCTGGGCAACCGCTCCTCAATGAGCTTAAATAATTCCTTAGCATGAGCCTTTGTGGCACTGATAAATCGCTCCCATACTCACGAGTGGCTGTTTCAGCGGGTGCACCTAGACTATTCCAGTCGGATGAGCAGGGTCCTCGGATCCGGTGAATCACGTCGGGGTCACCAGATGTTGGGATCAAGGAGACGCGGAGTCAAGAGGTTTGTTAAGCAGGCGTCCCGAGCTCTCTTGAGCTGGGTTTTTATTAGTAATTAGATCAAAGAGCATGAGATCATAGTTACTTGTAACATATTGATTGGTTCCCCCACAGCCATCTCCCTTTGTGCAATCTATCATGAATGGTGAAGAGACTACGTGAGCTATTAGAGAGGCTACGTGCGCTATTGCCTAGTCTATGCTTAATCAATAACCTGAGCATTGCTTTACCTTAAGCCAGGAGTAAATGTAATAAACACGTGTGTGGTTTGCCAGCACAGCATGTTTTCACTACAAGGGTTGTTTGCAGGTCCCATTTTACAGAGTCTGATCTCCTGTGCCTGGTTTCCATTTCCTGTCACAGGACTCAGCAAACTTTGGGGGAGTTGTTGCCAGACCTGGGCTTGCTCCCGTATAAATTCCTGAAGACTCTTTTGCTGTTAAACCTATCAGGTAAGCAAAGTCTGTTTTTTCTGCATGCTGGGATTGTTGGAAGGTTTGTAGGGGTCTTCTACACCAGCAGTTCTCAACTGGACTGATTGCTGCAGTTCTCTGCCTCTCTTTCCCCAGGCTTTCTATCTAAGTATTAGAGTCTGTGCTTTTCAAGGGTGGGAATGAGAGACTGGTGAGAGCACTCAGGGAGCAGAGAACATGGAGTCTGCTTGAAAACCCCCAGACTCACCATGAGGGAGTGTGTCTGCTGGTGAGGTAAGAGATCTAGGAGGCATCATTTTATCCTTGGGAATCAGTAGCAAATAGAGTGGCTGAGAGGGAAACTCCAGTTTATAGCTTTGTGGGGGGGGGGGTGCCCTGGGTGGAAACACACAGCTCCCACCCATAGATATCAGAGCTGTCTGCTCAGAACAGCTGAGTTTTTGAAGTGTGCAATCAACCCCATAAGTGGTTTCTTTTGTCTTCCAGTGTTCTGCTAAGATCTGGACTAATAACACCTGAGATCATCCAGAGCCTCCTCCCCTGGGTGAATTCCCCAACAGAAAACCGCCAAGTCACCAGCACAGCTTTCCTTGCCCAGGTGAAACACAGGGCTCTGAAGAGCAGTTTAATCATTAGACTGTTGTCTGCCTTTCTTTCAGGAGTTGTTCAGTTCAGTTCCTAAGAGTAATTGTCATTTTAGATAGTAGAATGGATCCTCCTTTATATGGAAACCTGGCCAGGAACTTCATTCTACCTTTTGGAGTTATTCTCTCTCAGATATTTTTATTGCTGCTATTGGCTATACTAGCTACACAACCACAGGTGCTGGCTGAGAGAGATACAGAGTTTGAATTACTGGATCTCTTCTGTCAAGTCCTAGTGCTGATACTAACCAACAGCTCCTGATTTTGGTTTAGCTCAGCAGATCTTCTGAATGAACCTAGTGTCCTAATACTATAAAATAAGCAACATACAAACACATTCACATCTATTTTAGATTCTCATTACTGTAGTATCTGAGTACCTCAAAACTCTGTAATGTATGTATCCCCACAACACTCCCGGGAGGTAGGGAAGCACTACTATTTCTATTTTACAGGCAGAGAACTGATGCACAGAAGGGCTAAGTACCTTGCCCAAGGTCACACTTGAAATCCTAGGCTGCTGGACCATCCTCCCTTTCCACAGCCTTCCTCTAACATCTGCATCATATTTCCCACTTATGCTAAGCAACTATCTTAGGGGCTTATCTGGTTCTAAGAAAAACAATCGATCTGTGCCTGTGATGGGCTGTACCTGGGCTTTGAGGCTTTTTACAAGAGGCCCTGTGGTCCTACTACACCCTGCCCCAGGAAAAGAGCCACAAATCTGGGTCTGTCTAGAGAGGCCTCAGGAAAGCAGCCAATCAGAGCCCATCAGGCTCAGCTAAAAGGAGCTGCAGGGCCTTAGCAGGTCAGTTCCTGGCAGGAACTGGAGGAGCAAGAAAGGGTGCTGCTCTCCGGTCACAGAAAGTCAGGGGATAGCTAGAGTTTGATTCTGGAAGCATTTGTTTAAGCTGTGTTTGCAGGAAGAGAGTCCTTAAGAACTTTAACCCTGAGGTGAGAGTGAAGCTGAAAGTGGCTGGTAGGAAGAAGCAACAATGAACTGAAAAAAAGCAGTACCTAGCTACTGTTTACAGGGTCCATGGTTTGGAAGCCAGAGTTATGGGCAGGCCCAGTTCCCCTACCATCTACAGTGGCATAAGCCCCATGAAGGGGGAAAATGCTTATGGAGAGCTTGGACAAAGGGCAGAATTTCAAGGACCCAGAGTTGGGGCTGGAGACCCTAGTGAGGGCAATGGGACTGTTCTTGACTATCCCAGAGGGGTTCATTTGGACTTTGGGACTTAGCCAGAGTCCTAAGCCACAGAAGACTCACTGAGGTTGGCTGGCAGGGTTCCCCAGGGGTGAGAAAACGATTGTGGTACCAGACCCAGCCACTAAGAGGCTCTCAAAAGGTGAGTGGATCCCTATTATAGGGCCCAAAAGGAAAGCTCCATGGTTTTAAGACATTTCTCATTTGTGTGGAATAATAAAGTTCAGGGTTGGCTCTAGGATCCCACTACTCATTGCTGTAGCTCAGCTAACACTGCTGCAGAACACTCTGTGTGTCTGTGCCTGTGTGGTGAAAACCTGGCCCCCTGTAAATACACTCAGAGTCAACCTATGATGCAGCTCTTGTAAAATGCAGCCAATTAACACCACAGTGATCATGGGTGTAAAGCTGTGGCCTCTTTTTGAGGGTCTGCTATTGCCCAAGACCTAAATCAAGCTCAGGCAGTGTTTGGGTGATGTGCTAATTTATGAGCTGCTTGATGCCTGCACAGTATTTGGTATGGCTTTGCCACACATAATGTTGTTCTGTTGTTGATCTTAATTTGTTCTGTGGCATTACATAGTTCGTGGTGTTACTTGTCACATGCATAAACACTCTTCCTATCACTGGTCCATCTGTAGTGGACCTATATGTGGATGCCTTGCCCTGATGTTAACAGCTGCAATGGACAAGCATTATTACAATTACCTGTGCTCCTACACAATGCTGCATTTTTGAAAGGCCCGATTTTATGGAGCCAGGTGTAGACCCTGAGGGGTGCATAACCCCAGCACAGAGACAGGCAAACTCTCTGTGCTGACCAAGCCCTTAGTTTCTTGCAGAGTGGCCTCCTGTTAATGTACTAAAAATTAAGTAGGCCTCAACTGTGTGCTGCTGTATACTTGTGCAATTATACAAGTCCCCAGTTTACACAATGGTATGGAACAGCAGGGGCTTAGTTACATCAGACCCTGAATCAGGGAGAAAGTTCCTTAAATATGTAGCCTTATATTAGTTATATGCTGGTACCTGGTCAAAGGGGGCTTTTTTGCTTGCTTTATTATTCTCTTGTCTGTTTGTTGTGCTGTTAATATGTGTTAATTAATGGCAGTTAAGGACCATCTTGTTCTGTGTTTGTACAGGTCCTAGTACAATGGGAATCTGGTCTGTGACTGGGACTATGAGGCAGTACTGGAATACAAATAATCACATGCTGATCTACAGAAATACTTTTCAAGTATCAGAGGGGTAGCCGTGTTAGTCTGGTTCTGTAGAAGCAGCAAAGAATCCTGTGGCACCTTATAGACTAACAGATGTTTTGCAGCATGAGCTTTCGTGGGTGAATACCCACTTCTTCGGATGCAAGCAGTGCTGCTTGCATCCGAAGAAGTGGGTATTCACCCACGAAAGCTCATGCTGCAAAACATCTGTTAGTCTATAAGGTGCCACAGGATTCTTTGCTGCTTCTACAGAAATACTTTTGTACCCTGGCCATCCCCACTGGCTTAAGAGATTAGTCACTGAAAATGGAAGTATGTGAACTTGACATCTGCAGTTTAACTCAGTCCCTTCATCTCCTGCACTGAGTGTTCTTTCTGCTCAGTACACGCTGTCTGAATGCACAGGAGAACCGTGATGGATGGTGACAAAGGCAAGTGGTGGTTCTTCTCCTTCTCTCATCTCTTTTCAGATCAGGCTGCAAGTAAGACCTGTGACCCATGACCATCCCTGGCTGCCACTCAGATGGACAGCCCTGAGGCTGTGTCCAGGGCACCTTTTATACGCTTGCCCAGGAAACCCCTTAGAAAAGACAGCCCCTGCTTGGGGCTTGGGAAACCCCTTAGGAAAACTGGTTCTGCCTGGAACTTGTTTACAACTTCCAGGAGAACTGTTCAGTGTAAGGGCAGAGGGACCCAGTGCTATGAACTAATGTCTGCAGCCCTTAGTTAAGCAGAATAGAAGTCAGGAGGAATTTACCTGAATGAGGATTGAAGAGTCTGTCCTGCATTCCATGCACCCCTTGGTATCCTCAAAACTTGCTCTGGCTGCAGTTGGCATTTTGTTGTGTCAGAACACAGCCTGAGCCCAGAGAGAGAGCTGCAGTATGTGGCTTTGTGAAGAAAAAGGAGAGTGAGTCACAGTAGTAATAAATCTCTGAGGGCTGGTCTTGTGTTGGGGGTGGCATGCACTGAACAATGTCTACTGACGTGATCATGAAATGCCATATTTCATCAGAGAAGCTATTAAGCTAAATCCCAAATCTAACCTCACTGGGGCAAGATGTTGACTGATGTTACAGATAGAGATTGGCTGCTGCACATCACAGAAGGGCTAATAACTATTTTGTGGTGCCCAGATGGACGTTTTTAGAGTGTTGTTTACAATGAGGGGTCTCAATCTTTCTCTTTTGAAGCGTCCCACCCCCAACATGCTATAGAAACTCCATGACCCAGTGAGGGAAGGCCCTCCAGGATTCAGATGTGGGCGGGGGGCCCTCTGGGCTTCAGCTATGGGCAGGATTCTGCCCGCTGGGACTGGGGGGCTCAGGAGCTCCACAGGATGTGGGAGGGCTCAAGATTTGCCCCGCAGAGCAGGGGGATTGGGGTCCAGTGGGCTGTGGGCCCGCAGTTGAGAACGGCTGATTTACAACACAGCACTACAATAATGAGAGTGAGCGATTACTCCAAAGAGAGAGACAGTTTGTTTGAACATGGGTGTAACTAGCTGCAATTTACATATAAAACAATGTAGATTACAACAGTGATCCAGGAGTTACACTGGCATGGGAGGCAGCTATACTGCCATCACCAGCCATATACCTGCGGTGATTCCCTTAGACAGGAGGAATTCTCTAACATCAAGCTGCAGCTGGTTTAAGTTCACTGAGTGCTAGTTACATGGTGCAAAATGAACTTGGTGGGCCAGAGAATACAGCCCTCTGAGCTCACAAGCCACAACTCTGAGTAGCTGTCTATTAACATTTATTAAAGAGACAAGGTGGGTGAGATCATCGCTTTTATTGGACCAACTTGTAAGTGGGAAGTTGGAAGCAACTTGAAAGTTAGTCAAATAAAAAAATTCCTTACGCACCTTATCTTTCTAATCTCCTGGGACCAACTCGGCTATGACAACACTGCATATTAACATGGATGTCCTGCACTTTCCTTGCATGTAGGATGGTGAATTATACCAACAAACTGAGGCATGAGGAAGTGGACCAAGCAGTAGAGATGACTGTAAATGTCTGAAGTGATATCACACCACTACATTTTGTGACAGTAGACAATGGCAATGCTAATACCATGATTACATTTGCTTCTAAAAGCTGCCTGGTTTCTTTGGTGGTGCTTCCTTAAAGAGTATTTCCAAAAGACATTTTGAAGTGCTAAGGAAAGTAAAAGGCAGCACTGAAATTCATGCTGATCTTCTCATATCCAGTCAGGCTACTCCTCCTATTGATGTGCAGTATCTGGCCCCCATCCTTCCTATCTGGTGACTATTACAAGCCAGTGTAAGCTGAGCTGCTTTAAGGCTGCTCTACTTTATGGCAGCCCAGGGGATGGGGAGAATATAAAGGTGGTGTACAGATACTTTTCTCCTTTCCTGTCACGTCCTGCACAGAGTGCAGCTGAGCAGAAAGCACAGATTGGAGACTGAGTATAAGGCCTCATTCTGCACTCAGATACACAGGTTAAACTTCCATTGAATGCAATGGGAATACCATGGCTGTAACTGAGGGCAGAATTTAGGCTTTAAAAGGAATTACTACTCAAAAGACTTCAGGTTTGGGGCCATAGTGTAAATCTACCCTGTAAGGAAGATACCAGTCTCTTCATAAAACTGATTACTTTTCATAGGAATCATTTAAATTTGTTAAGAAAAATATGGGAACTCACACAGAAACGGTGTTTAATATTTAGAAATGCATGTGTGCAGGACTGATGTGAAAGAAATATTCACAATGTTGAAATTGGATGGCCCAGATCCTTACTTCCTTGTATGTCCCCTTTGACCCACTGCATTGGCTCAGAGGGCAAAAAGGGAACTAAATGTTGCTTTAAAGCGGCAGCTGAAGATTCCCTTGTAAATACTAGGAGGCATCCTGGGGCAGGCTAAGGACCAGGATGGGGGCATGGCAAAGGTATGAGAGGTGGGACTGGAGCATGATGTGCTCTTGCAATCATGGCCAGCAGCATCTTGGGAGTAGCTACCTGGCACAGAAAGTTAAAACTTGGCCCCAGGCAGTTTAAGAGATTGCCTGGGTCAGTAGAAAGGTGGCTTGAACCTACCTGTGAGCCTCTGTTTCCCCAGAACATGAAGCAGAGCTCTGGAAAATCTGGGGGTCTAGCTCTGAGTTGTTTCAAACCACACAGGCATGTGTTAGGTCAACATTAGCAACAAAGAGAAGTTAAGTGAGATGGAAAGTTTGAGGACCATGTTTTTATCTTTGCTCAAATTATGGTAGTTTGAAGTTGAGTTGATTATTTGGTTCCCTCAACTGTCAGCTAAAACCTTTATGTACTTTGCCAGAGCCTGGAGACTTTTTCCCCATTTGATGGGTTTTGTGGTGAGCTGGGTCATGTATATGGACCTGGAGAAGAAAGAGGAGGTGGCATTCATTTGGATGAAGAGGAATTTTGGACAATGGATTATGTCTGGAAAGGCAGGTGTTCTGTTTCACTGATCAGCTCTCCCCCCAAAGTGCAGTGAAGCAACAAGGATTAGCTTCAGACTCTTGCAGCAACTTTATGTACAGTGAATTTCATTGCATATGTCCCACTTGCTGATGCCACCATGGCAATAGGTAACACATGAATACAAGCCAAGTTTGATTTTTTAAAAAAAAATTGCCTCAGGTTAGGCGGTTGTGTTCATATCTAGGTCCCCAAATAAATGGCTTGACTTGTACTAGCACTGAGTGCTAAGAAATTCCCAATAGGTACTCATTTTTAAAAACAATATTGGGCAAAGTCCACTGGGCGTATGAAGTAGTTTTGCTATATAGAAAGAGTAGCAAGCTCCAGCAAATGGGCTGCTTTCAATTATCTTTGCACTATACCCATTTTTGGAGAATGACTTTAGTCTAAATCTAACTTTTCTATGTTGCAGCTGTACGGGTATTGTATTTCCACTAACCCCACCTCCCAGGCACCAGGGAGATGCAAGGGGCTAATTATCTGTATTGTAAAGTTTGAGCTGAGGTTTTGGGGGGGAAAAACCCAGAGCTGACTATGTTGGTCAAAGTAATGTAAAACCTGCTGTCGCTCATTTCTCTCTCTCTCTCTTCCTCTCTCTTTGCAGGAGGAATCATTTTCGTTTGCCTCTAAATGTCACAGAGTTGAGAACCTTTGACCCAGCTGTGAAACTTATTGGCCCACCCCGACCATTTCACCAGTAGCTGCTTTTTTTTCTCCCTTTTCCTTTCGCCGTTAGAACTTTTTCAATCCTAAATTCTCACAGAGGTGGTGAAGGACTCAATTTTTCCTCTGTTTCCATGATTTCTAAAACATGCATTCTTGGAACAAAGTGGCCTGTTCCATGTGGTGCTGGGACTTCTGGGGGTGATGCTGCATTTCGATGTGTAGAGGTCAATGGGGGAGCTCTTAGAGGGGTCACATGACCCTCTTCTGTATGGGTCATCTTGCCCAGAGCTCCCTTCCCCCTGGTTGGTCAAATCCACTCTTGGGAAGGTCTTCTATTGCTGAAACCCATCTTGATTGGCAGGGGGCTATGGAGGTGTCCTGATCACTACACTCTGGAACACGCCCAGATTGGTCAAATCTCCTTGTGTGTGTGTGTGTGTGAGAGAGAGAAACCTATCCTGATTGGTAGAGGCTGGTCGGAGGAGTTCTTAGAGGGGTCACATGACACCCTTTACTTCTAGTCATGTGTCCGTCTTGACCCTGAAAATAGTATCCCTGGGTCAGAGATGTCAGGTTGGAACTGGCCAACTCACTGGGTAGAATGTGCATCTAGGGCTGCATTTGGTGAAGAGAACCCCCACTTGCTGCAGTGCAGTGGGAATCCACATGAAGTTTCCTTAGGATAATTTTCCTAGCCAACAAAGGAGGAATTGTGAGCTGTGTCAGGTCAGCTAATCAAGCGGGGAGGAGCTGGTACAGTCCAGAAAGTGAATCAGTCCTGTCTGGGAAATCAGACCCATGTTGATAAACAGTGTGATTGGAGGTTTTTCCCTGGGAGACTGAGTATTCAGTTAATCTCTTTCCTGCTTAGCCAGCATGAACGCAGAGCTATAAATAGAAATGCAAAGGAGTGAAGTGAGCTACCTGCGAAATACATGGATTCCAGTGATAGCCCTGGTTGGGGAGAGCTCTTTCTGGGGCCAGTGATACCATCTCCTAGAGTCTGTGCTGGCTGGAGGGGATTATGGATAACAAGGACTACTGCCATTGTCCAGACAGGTGCTCAGACACCATGATGATACATGCAGTGTAAACCCCAGACAGGCAGATTAAATAAACAGAAATTGTGGCTCACATGCTGCCAACCACTCATTCTTTGCCCTTGCAGAGTGTGTTCCTCAGTTATCAGCATCCTTTCAGCCTAAGGTTGTCTAATGTTTGCCTAGATGAAGAAAGAAGTTGAGGTCCCATGCTAATACTAAACTTGTTTCCCAATCTAGACAAAACTAAAACTAGAACAGTTGGAGTTGGCAGATTCCGATAAGTGTAGGTCATGGGGTATTGTGGTGATGGCAACGGAGCCTGGGAAAAGCTTGTAAATACCCTAGGCAGACCAGCAGGTTCAGAATATGCATAGAAAGTATATCATTTGTTTTCATCCTCTGAGTACTGTTATGGATCCACAGGCTTTGGTCTATGCCCCAGCAGTCCCTTGGGAGTGACCCCTTCAGTGTGACAGTCCCCAAAGACCCTCACAGTTCCACAAAGGCAGGTCCACAGCCTCCAAGATTGCGAAACTGGGCCTTCAGGCCCCAGCAAACCCTGTCTCTCTCCATTGCTCCCTGCAGGGAACCCAGCCAGTCAGACTCCTGTGGCAGCTTTGTTCTACAGCCCTTCCGGGAGGGCGCAGTGCTCTCAGAGTACTTGCAGTGACACAGGCAGCCTTTCCAAAACAACGTAACAATTTATTAGTTTATTGGCCTAAAGAATCTGAAAGTCTTTAGGTTAACAAAGAAAAGCCAAGGTTAAGGTAGAGTTCAGCCTGGCCAACCCTAGGCCTCGGCTCCCTAGTCCTAAGTGTGTGTGTCTCTCCAAAGGCCAGCTCTTAACCCCGCCACCTTCCACCTTTCCTCTTGTTCTCTAGCTGGACCCTTTGTTCCGAGTACCTGTAGGAAGGTGGGGGAAAACTCCTTGTTGTTGGTTGCTAGATGGGAACATCCCACGCACTGTGGTTCCCATTGTCTTTCCAGATGCTCCATTGATAGGGGGCAGTCTCAGCCAATGTTTAACAACCTCTACCACCCCAGACAGCTGTGTGACACAATGCCTCATGTCCCCTCCTGCCTCAGGAGCACATTTTTAACCCTTTATGTTCCATGCATAGCAATTCAAAGCACAGAGGGAAAATGAGGCATGTGTAAGAATCATAAACATATTATCAAAATTCCCACTTTGTCATATTTACAACCTCAGGGAGGCAAACCAAGACCCTGTGAGGGGAGAGCCCACACTTCACTGGGCTGGTACAGGGGATGGATTCAGTCCTTCTCTTGTTTTTTTGCCTTCAGACAGTTCATTGTTTGGCCAATTTAGCCCAGGTGCTTCTTTCTGGAAATTCCTAGAGATATTTTACTTTTTCTTGTATTAAGCTTATCTTTCACTCTGGGCCAGAAACTGCATGCAACTCCAAGGGGGAAGATTATCACAGCTCCTCCAAGAAGCAAAAATAGTGGGGGCATTTAAGGTGAATCACTCAGGTTGTCAACACCTCCTAAGAGGTGCCACCCTGGGGGCGGTTGTATATACTGGGTTTCCCAGAAACCAACAGACAAAGAAAAAGGTTTTTATATAAAAAAGCTGGGTTTAAACTGACTCAGGGCTGTCTTCTGCCCACGAGGGGCCTCAGCCCTTGTGGAAAGTTTGGAAAGACTTTGGCCTATTAGGGCTCCATAAGACTAATTGGTGATTTCTGGTGTGTTTCGAGTGTTTAAATCTGTTTGTTGTTTTTATTATGGTTTCTCTGTAATGCTTTTATCTTAAAAATAAATGTGCTTGTTTAGAAGGAGCTTTGTGATAATGTGTAACTGCTGGCAGTACACAGTTCCTAGCCCTTGGAGAGAAAGCAAAGCACGGGCCGCTAGGCAGACTGGCTTGCTGGGAATATCACAGTGTAGGGTAGGAAGCTGTGCAGCCCTAAATTCCCTGGTGGAAAAGGAAGTTGGACAAGGGTCCCTGCCAAGAGGCAAGTGACTGCAGGAGAGCTGAAACCTGACTGAGCATTCCTGGAGTGTACCCTAAAGGGGGCAGACAGAAACAGGTGCAGTTACCCTGAAAGCCTGACAACCATGCACCTGGGGATGGATTAGATAGGACAACAGAGTTTTTTCCAGCTCCTATGATGCAGTGGTTGTGGTGTCTCACTGTTCCATGTATACATCATTCCTGGGCATAATTGGTCTTCCTGGGGATCCTTTGGCAAGACATATCTAACCCTTAGATTTTGGCTAATGTTGGCTTTTTGTATTCATCATTTTGTTGTCTGAGTTTCACTACACAAAAGAACGGTTCATCTGAAAAGTAATCTTGTTCTTCAGAGACAAAACCAAGCAGGTGCAGAACTAGCAATATAAGGCTGAGTTTGCTGCTTTCACAGGCTAGGCAAGGTGGGGTGAGCAATGTAGCCACAAGCTCACCACGCAGGCTACACCTTGGTTGGAAGCTCCTTTCTTCACAGATGAATACCTTGATCTTAGCTCTCTCCCTTGTCTCTTCATCACCTCAGCAGCCCTGGGTGCTCTCTCAAGAACTGCACACCTGACTCTGGGATGCTGAGTGCTATCAGCTGCTGAAACCACAGCTTGAACCAAGAAAGCCTTTGCTCTCACTCACTAACTCAAGATCAATTTGTATCTAATAAAAAGAAAAATGAACCAGACTGTTCTCAGTCTTTCTCTTTAAAATTAATGTGTAGCTCAGTAGGCAGGAAGTTATAGGCATGACTGTGACAACCAATTCACTGGCCAGACTCAGCATCTAACTGTGACACTGACAGACTCCAGTCATCAGTGGATGGGATTGAACCTGGGACCTCTGGAGCTAAATGCATGAGCCTCTACTGCATGAACAAAAAGTGATATGGCACTTGGCTGAGGCTGTACCACACTCATTAATCTCTAAGTCAGGGGTTCTCAAACTGGGGGTGGAGACCCCTCAGAGGGTCATAAGGTTATTATGTGGGGGGTCATGAGCTGTCAGCCTCCACCCCAAACCCCCTTTGCCTCCAGGATTTATAATGGTATAAAATATATAAAAAGGTGTTTTTAATTTATTAGAGGGGTCACACTTAGAGGCTTGCTAGGTGAAAGGGGTCACCCATACAAAAGTTTGAGAGTCACTGCTGTAAGTGGTTTCAGTGCTACTACATGGGATAGGGCACCACACCCAGGAAGTGTGTGGGTTACATAATAGTACTAGGAACATGGCTCCAGCTAACTACCCTGAATGGATCCAGTTAAACTAGTTGCACTAAGTAATATCAGCTCCAGGTGAGTTGACACCAGTACCATGAAATACTCTTTCCAGGGGTGCCCAGTGACCAGCTGATGCAGTGAAGCATGTGTCTTGACAAGCTCAAGAACTTCAATGCAGAGGAGGCTTGGAGTTTTTTCAGATCAGCTATACAAAAATGATCTGAAATGTGCATACTAAGAAAAGGGAACAAACACGCAGGGAAAGGCTTCAGCCCCATGTGGATGAATAACCACCTCAAAAAGGTTATTAGGAGTTGATCAGCAAAGACAGCTACATTATGGAGGTTAGAAAATGTTGGAATAAAGTGAGAAAAATTAAAAGTCAAGCTGAACTCTTGTTCAACAAACATGAAATAATAATGAGGGTTTTTTAGTTATATAAACAAAAAAAGAACACAGAAGGATAAGGTTGGGCCAGTATACAATGTGGATGGGAAGGAGGTTAAACCTAATGTAGATATGTCCCTAAAACTAAATGAATAGTTTGCCTTGGTTTTCAGTAACAATGATACTATGAAACATGTGCATGTCGGCAGTATGGCTGATGGAATAGAAAATACCACATGGAAAAAACTTAAAGAGTCTAATGTGCTCAAAATTGGGGGTACCAGATTAACTTTTACCTCAGAATGTTGAAAGAACTGGAGCATAAAATTGCTAGTCCAGGAGCAAAGATCTTTTAATAAATCTGTCTTTTTGGCAGTAGTACTATATGCCTGGAGAATAGCTAACATCAAATTGTGACAGGATCCCCAGGGTGCAGCCTGGGACTGTGGGACCATGGTGCCCCCTTAACTCTCTCTAACATGGGCTGTCTCTCACAATGTCTTGCTAGTGACCAGCAGCAAACCCCTCCAGGTGCTGTTATCATTCAGCACAACCATAGGTGGAGCCCCACACCTAGCTAGATTGTATGGATGCTCCCAAAGCCACTCCTGAATCACACAGAGAAAGGCACCAGAGCCAACTCACCCCAGCTCCCAGCACTGTACCTCAGGAATATACTGTCTTGCACTGCTCCAGATGAGCAATGCAGATTTATTAATTGGTTCATCACTTCATCAATGGAAAGTGGATATACACCAGCCTTTGCAAAACCTGAGCAAATTTGCCACACACTTCATACAAAAACACCGGTAAAAATAAACAGTAAAACAAACGTGTTGACCACAAAAGATAGATTTTAAGTGATAAGCAAAAAGTCAGAGTTAGTTACCAAAATAAAACAAAATATAAGCACAGAGTCTAAACTCTCAATCCTATTAGATGGGGCAACATCTAGATTAAGCAGTTTTTCTCACCCCACTGGATACTGCAGTCCTTAATATACAGGTTTGTCCCCTCAGTTGGAGTCTTCAGAGTGTCCTTGTTGCTTACAGCATAGGTGGGTGAAGGAGAAAGGCCAAGCATGGGCCCCGTGTGTTCGGTTTCATACCCTCAGTCCATGTGTTTGGAAAACACAAGTCCAGGCATGTCAGGGAGCATTGCTGAGTCTCCAGGCAAGGTTGGGCAATTCCCTGATGTGGCCTTATGCTGGTGAGTCATTGCATCGTAGCTCCCTTGCTGGACAATGGTTGTTGATGAGCTGACACCCCGCCCAGGTGTTGGTTACTTTCCTTGCTGTTGCCTCTGGGGAGCTAATATCTGGCTGATTCCTCAACTTACAGCATGTTTTAGTGACAACTATACTACACAATTCTCATAACTTCATATGCATTAATGATATACATATATGGATAGAGAAATGACTTTCAGCAGATCGTAACCTCTCCCCCGTTACCTTACAAGGTGTGCTTTATATGTAAGACCACGATCATATACAAATGAGGAATATGGGGGTTCCAGGATGCTCTCCCAGAATATAGAATGGGACACATAGCTATATTTAAGAAAAGGGGGAAATGTGATTTGGGCAGTTACAGACCTTTTAGTGTGACCTTAGTAGCATGCAAGGTTTTAGAACCAATTGTGAAGGAAAGAATAATTAATAGAGGTACATGGTGAAGGGGATGTAATTCAACATGGGATTATCAAAGGTAGATCATGCCACATGCCCTAATCTGATTTCCTTCTTTGAGAAAATACCTGATTTTTTAGATAAGGGAAGTGCAGTAGAGAGAGGAAGGCCACAGGTTGTGCTGAAAGGTGAATTACTAGACTGGCAAGAGGTTACTAGTGGAATTCCTCAAGGATCAGTCTTGGTACCAATCTTATTCAATATTTTTATTTATGACCTTGGCTCAAAAAGCAGGAACGTGCTAATGTTTGCATGAAGCATATTCCAGTTACGTTATATTCACTCATTAGCATATTTTTATAAAATCATATAGAGTGCACCATCACAGCACCCCATTCCCACCAGCCCCCACGCCTGGGGCCAGCACAGTGATCAGCTCCCCCAGGCCCACAGCTTGGGCTGACACGTGCAACCCTCTCCTGCTGTCCTCACCAGCACCTGCGGCAGAGCATGGCAGAGCCAGGGCAGCATCCTGCCCTCTGCCCAGGGAGGGACTGGAGGCTGGGCCTGTCTGCTGGACCCACCCTTCCGACTGGCATTGACCAGGCCTATGCCTGACTGTCTCAGGCCTGCAACCCCCCTCATGCTTCTGGGGGCAGGCTGAGGGGTACAACGTGTGTGGCTGGGGTCCCCCTGGCTCAAGGTGCAGGCTGGGGGTGCACACTGAGTCCCAGTGGCAGCCCAGCTGTAAGGGCAGCATTGGTGGAAGCTGGCGAGCCCACAGTTGGGCAGGTGTCTCTGCTGGAGCATTTTTAATTCTGCACCCCCAATCCACCACCCACCTGCCTGGCAGCCGCACAGCAATTATCCAAATGGCTGTTAACTGTGGCTGATAATACCCCACGGGGATCAGGAACGGAAAGCTCCGCAGCTGAGCAGATTGGGCTGGGCCCAAGCAGCGGATTGGAGGTGCCTGGGTTTCTCACCCTGTCCATAGCACCCACGCAGCGCTGGCACTGCTCATTTGTCCAGCAGGGAGAGAGGAGCTGGCCCAGGGGGCAGGGGAAACAGGGCCTGCTGGGCTCAAAGGGACTGACCTGTTCCGGGGCACATTCCCCAGCAAGCTGCGTGTGCAATTATTAGCAGGAGTATGAGGGGAGAGAAGGATGGGCAGAGCAGGGCAGGCTGGGAGGCAGGACTCCTAGGTTCTGTGCTGAGCTCTGGGAGGGGAGTAGGGTCTAGATCAGGGGCTGGGAGGCAGGACCCCTGGGTTCCATGCCCAGTTCTGTCCCCAAATCCATGTGAGTCACTCCCACTCTGGGTGCCTGTTATTGAGGTCAGGCTAACGGCATTTTGGGCTGTATAAGTAGGCGCATTGCCAGCAGATCCCCTCTATTCAACATTGGTGAGGTCTCATCTGGAGATGAGAAAAAATTGGAAAGAGTCCAGCAGAGGTCAACAAAAATGATTAGGGGGCTGGAGCACACGACTTATGGCGAGAGGCTGAGGGAACTGGGATTGTTTAGTCTGTAGAAGAGAAGAATGAGGGGGGATTTGATAGCTGCTTTCAACTACCTGAAAGGGGGTTCCAAAGAGAATGGATCTAGACTGTTCTCAGCAGTACCAGTTCACAGAACAAGAAGGAATGGTCTCAAGTTGCAGTGGGGGAGATTTAGGTTGAATATTAGGAAAAACTATTTCACTAGGAGAGTGGTGAAGCACTGGAATGGGTTACCTAGGGAGGTGGTGGAATCTCCTTCCTTAGAGGTTTTTAAGGTCAGGCTTGACAAAGCCCTGGCTGGGATGATTTAGTTGGGTTTGGTCCTGCTTTGAGCAGGGGGTTGGATTAGATGACCTCCTGCGGTCCCTTCCAACCCCGAGATTCTATGACTCTGGTGAAGTCTCCTCTCTGTGAGCACACCATCTTCAGGGCAAGAAGCTCATGCAGCTTCACCTCCTGGGTCTGACCTTGGAGCATTCAGCATCCTATGCCCCTCCATGCACTTCCCACAGCAAATCTGCCCAGGCAGGGTCCTGGGGAAGCCAGAGGGTCCTGCACCCCAACTTCACAGTCCGGTATGACTCTTAGCCAGCCAGTAAAACAGAGGTTTATTAAATGACAGGAACAGGGTCTAAAACAGAGCTTGTAGGTACAGAGAACAGGACCCCTCAGCCGGGTCCATTTTGGGGGGCAGTGAGCCAGACACCCACATCTGCACTCACTCCATGTCCCCAGCCAGCCCCAAACTGAAACTCTCCAGCCCCTCCTCCTCTGGACTTTGTCCCTTTCCTGGGCCAGGAGGTCACCTGATCTCTCTGTTCTCCAACACCTTCAGCTGGCACCTTTTTTGGGGGGGAGGGAGGGGAAGGCACGCAGGTCATTAGCTGCCAGGAGACAGAGTGTGGGCCATTTCCTGTCCAGACAGCATCACATCTGCCCTCTAGGGCTTCGCAACAATCACACCCCCTTCTCCCAGGAAAAGGGAGGCACCTACACAGTATTCAGAGAAAACTGTATGAACATTCCCACTTCATCACACCAGGTAACCTGCCCCACTGTGCCAGACAGTGACCACATCTCCAAGCTAGCCATGAGGATACTTCCTTAGCCTGCAGGAGATGAACAGCTGGCTATGGGTATTGCAGAGGGGAAAGGGATTTCTAGCCACCTCCCATTGTGCGCTGGTACTTCAGCCACTATAGCAAACTCTGCATGTTCACAATTTATACTAGTGCAGCTAAGCCAACACCTGCTGCTGCTACCAGTGTAAGCAGGGGAAATGGTCCTGCTACTGTGGGGAAACTTTCCTGGTGTCTGCACTACCCCAGTGAAGTGGGCTAATGGAAGGATCCGAGTCCTCGCTCCCACTTCCTTTACCCAGAGGCCTCCCTGCCCTCAAGGACTCCCCATGCACTCTTCTGTCTGGCAGAGTCCTCGTAACCCCAACAAGGCTGGGCCCAGGATTCCTGGGGGGGCTGTACCCCCACCCTTGCTGTGGGCACCTAGGACAGGAGCTAGGGTGTCCCCACTCTGGGGTACTTTCTCCGCACTGGACACTTCCCTGACCCACTGATCATTACATAGGATTTAAAGCAAATACACTAATTCCTGATTAAATAAACTGTAAAAAGGAATAAGGAAAAATGGGAAGGTTAAAGGAAACATCACCCCGCTCCGTGGCGGGAACTTCACAAACAGCATCTCTGGGATGTCAGGGCAGTTCACAGTCTGTTCCTCGTAGGTCCCAAGCCACCTTCTCAGGCTCTGGCTGCGCTGCAGGGATGCTGTGGGTTGGATACTTGCTCTGGAGGTGGTCTCAGGCTCTAGGTGGCAGGACCCTTCTTCCCAGCATCACCCCCACCCTATCAGGGTTACAATCCCCCTCCAAGTCTGGCCTGCAGAGCCTCTTGGCTGAGGCATCTCCCTGTGCTGGGCCCACTGCCCAGGGTCCCCCCTTGCTCTCCCCAGCTGCTCACCACACCCGGCTCCGGATTGCTCCAGCCCCAGCTCGACCATTCTACCTCAGCCTGACTGCTGCTCTGCCTCCAGCTCCCTGGACTGCTTTTCTGGCCCCTCTGGCTCTAGCTGCTGCAGCTCTGCTCCCAGGGCAGGTCTGCTCTGCAGGCTGCTTTTCTGGCCTCTCCGGCTCAGGCACAACTCTGCTTGGGCCCCTGCTCTCTCCTTAGCTCAGCCCCACTCTGTCTAACCTAGGCAATTCCAGCTCACCCAGAGAATGGGACCCACCCTGGCCTCCTGACCCTATGACTAGCCTGCCCGCCCCGTCAATTAGGCTGACCTGGAGCATTGCCCCTGGGGACTGTCAGTCTCAGGGTCCTGATTTCCCATCAACCCTTCCCCTTTCTTTGGTACTGGGAGCTAGCAACCAAAACACCCCCACCAGGGGAGGGTAGCTCAGTGGTTTGAACATTGGCCTGCTAAACCCAGGGTTGTGAGTTCAATCCTTGAGGGGGCCCATTTAGGGAACTGGGACAAAAAAAATCTGTCTGGGGATTGGTCCTGCTTTGAGCAGGGGGTTGGACTAGATGACCTGAGGTCCATTCCGATCCTGACAACCCCTTAGACCAGCACTGTGATGTTACAGAGGGATGTGCTGGGCAACAGCGCTCAGAGCCAGTGCACCCACAGTAGTTGTGTGCATACCCTGCACTCATCACGTGAGCTACAGATTGCTTGGGGCTTGTGCTGGTGTCCAGCGCAAAATGACCTAGACCAGCCTCCCTAGGCCGGGGCAGGTCAAGTCAGTCAGCAGGAGCAGACATGTATTAGAGCAGGCGTGTGCCAGCTTCGCACCCCTTGCACCACCAACCGCCCAGCTTACCACTGAACAGCTCTGGTTCCTGGTTGTCTGTGCAGCTGGAGCTCCTGCTTTGGGACTTTGTGGCGAGCATTGTAGGGGCACGTGGCCAGCTCTTTGGCTCTTTTCTTGTTATTCTGGAAGAGAAGCCACAAGGTGCCACTATGCAGAGACAGCCAGGAGGTACTGCCAGAGTATCCTAAAGGGACATTAGTGTAACCTCACTAAGTCACTGAGGGGCCCTGGTGCCACAGGGCAGGCCTGGATCCAAGCTGCCCTGAAGTACAGGTGATTCCAAGGGACAATTCTGCAAATGATCAGCATTTGGGCTGGCCTAGCCCAGGTGAACAGCCAGACCAGAGAGCTCGGCCCAAGAGGCTGGGGCCACACTCATTCATGCAAGGCTCTCATCTTGGGGAAGGGGTAATACACACACACACACACACACACAGGAGCAGGAGGTGGTGTAACTGCTGCCTCTCAGCTGAGATGCTCTGATTTTGCCCCTAGTGAATTATGGGAAGGCATTAGAGGACTATCAGGTTAAGTCTGGCTCTTCAGTGAAGAGAGGGCAGATTACCAAGCGAGGCAATCAGACACTCTCCTACACCACACATGGGGGAAGGGATAGCTCAGTGGTTTGAGCATTGGTCTGCTAAACCCAGGGTTGTGAGTTCAATCCTTAAGGGGGCCCATTTAGGTATCTGGGGTAAAGTTTGTCTGGGGAGTGGTCCTGCTTTGAGCAGGGGGTTGGACTAGATGACCTCCTGAGGTCCCTTCCAACCCTGATATTCTATGATGGGCCAGAGGGTTTGTGTGGATGGACAGGAGCCAGGGTAAGGGCAACACCAGAGATTTTACTGGGCAGTGAAGATAAGCCCCAAGTGTGAGACTCTCACAAATGTAGGTGTGGAAGGGACCTTGATAGGGCATCTAATCCATCCCCTGCATGGAGTCAGGACTAAGCATTAAACACCTGGGCTAGACATCCAACCCATTCTTAAAAAGTCTCCCTAGTGTGACAAAGTTCCTCCTCTACCTTGGTGGGTCCTGCACTCATTGGCAGATTTCCTCACCTCAGTGATCTTCCCTTCTGGTGGAACCCACAGTCTGGGTCAACTCCTCCTATGTCAAATCAGGAGTTGGGAGGAACCCAGGCCCGCCCTCTACTCCAGGTTCCAGCCTAGGATTGCAGCAGTCTATAGTGCCTCTTGTAACAGCTGCATGACAGCTACAACTCCCTGGGCTACTTCCCCATGGCCTCCTCCAAACAGCTTCTTTATCCTCACCACAGGACCTTCCTCCTGGTGTCTGATAATGCTTGATTGTATGATAATGCCTCAATCCTCCAGCAGCACACCCTCTCACTCTCAGCTCCTTGTGTCTCTTGCTCCCAGCTCCTCACACACACTTCTCTCCTCTGCCTCCTCCTCTCCTGACTGGAGTGAGCTCCTTTTTAAGCCAGGTGCCCTGATTAGCCTGCCTTGATTGGCTGCAGGTGTTCTAATCAATGTAGCTATCTCCAGTGCCTTCTAGAAAGATCTTCATTGGCCCCAGGTGCCTTGATTAACCCAGAGCAACTGCCATTTGGTTACCATAGTCCTAGGAATTTCTTTAGCCTGGGGCTAACATACCTGTTCCTCAGTACTTTACTGTAGCCATCTGGCCTTGCCCCAACACACTAGATAATCCTTACCCTCCCTTGCTGCAATATAAGCCCATTATTTCTTGTTCCCCTTATCCACTGAGGACAGAACAATTGATCACTCTGCTCTTTATAACAACTTTCACCTCCTTCAAGACCTATTAGCACCTCCCCCTTCTCCAGACTAAACAAACCCAATTTTCTCAATTGTTCCTTGTAGGTTATGTTTTTCTCCTCTGGACTGTCTCCAATTTGTCTACATCTTTCCTGGAGTGAGAGGCCTAGAATGGGTCTCAGTACTCCAGCTCAGGCCTTATTAGTGTTGAGTACAGGTGAAGACTTACTTTTGTCTTGCTTACAAAAACACTCCTGCTATTACATCGCAGAATAGTATTACATTGTAACTCATATTTAGTCTGTGATCCACTATAAACCCCAGATCCTTTTCTGCAGTGCTCCTTCCTAGGCAGTTATTTCCCATTTGGGGTTTGCACTGGAGGCAGAGGAAAATAGTTGCAGGGAACAAAGACAGGTGGCCATCTCCTCTGGGCACCTCAGACTCTGTCCCACTGGGTAGCTTGCTCTTGCCTCTTTGCATTTGACCAAGTGGTAGGGGAACCTGGAAGCTCGGATCTGGTGATTTTTGTCATAGGGGCATGGGATGAGCCGCTGAGGATCCATCACACCTGCATAACAGAAGCCACACGATACAGTTAGTGAGGCCAGAAAGAGGGGTAGGCTGCCTGTGGTGATGCCTTCATTGGCCTTGGGGACTGTCAAGATCCTGAGACGGAGATCTCACTGGCCCTTTCCTTCGGGCACCGGGAGAGGGTCAACCCAGGAACCCCAGTGAGGGGCCAGCCACCCCCTTACAACAAGACCTGACCATAGGTAAGGGAAGGCCAGCAGCATCCTCCCAGCATCACGTCTCCAGGAGCTGGGGTGTTAGCTAGACACCAGGCTACACAGAGTCAAGGCAAGAGCCATAGGCATTGGTAGCAGTGCCCACCTCCCATGGGGACGGCGGGGAGCTGGCAAAGAGCCGTCCCAGACACACCGGCAGGCAGACAAGGCTGGGAGCATGGTTATCACCAAGAGAAATGGACATTTCAGCTGGCACCCGGCTGGGGATGCAGACAGCTGTTGAAGCACAAGGGCTGGTCTGCCTTACAGGGTCTATAGCAGTGGCTCTCAGCCTGTGTGGCCCAATGAGCCCAGAGCTGCAGCCCATATGACATCCTCACAGGGCCATAGAGGTAGGATTGGATGCAGCCCACAACGGTAAATAGGTTGAGAACCACTGGTCTATAACAGCGTAGCCACGGTGCTGTAATTATGCTGGCGTAACTTCATAGCTCAGACACAGCCCACGCTGTGAGAAGGGCTCCTCCTGTCGCTGCAGGAAAGCCGCCTCCTCCAGCACCTTAGCTGCGGCCACCTCAGTTTGAAGTGTAGGCCAGGCCCCAGTCTCCAGGGGCGGCTCCAGGCACCAGCACAGCAAGCATGTGCCTGAGGTGGGGGGCGGTGACATGCCAGTTGTCGTGAGGGCGGCAGTCGGGGATCCTTCAGCAGTATTTCAACAGGAGGGTTCGCCAGTCCCACGGCTTCGGTGGTGGGTATGCTGAAGGCGTGGGAATGGCAGATCACCTGCAGAATCGCTGCTGAATCCACGTTACCCAGGCAGACCTCCTGCAGAAATGCCACCGAAGGCACCCTGAGTTGACTGCCATGCTTGGAGTGGCAAAAAACAGAGCCGCCCCTGTCAGTCTCCAGTCTGTCTCCAAGTGGAGAGTGTTTGGAGTGCTAAGTGCTGCTTTCTGCATTGTAAGGACTCCTGAAGGTTCTCCAGAGACACCCGGTGGGGCTCCGCCCTAATGTGTGTGCAAAGCACCAAGACAGTTGTGCTTCATTTGAGCAGTGTTGCTTGGCTACACTGGGAAGCTGACTGGCAGGGCTAATCTAGTGTTATACCATTACAACTAAGCCAGTGGATGCCCCTCTCCCCCTCCCTCCAACATCACAAATACCTCACTCTCTCATAGTGCTCTGCAATCTGTTATAAATGGGCATTGGAGGCACATGGAGGGGAAGTGACTTGCTCAGGGTCACCCAACAGGCCAGTGGCAGCATGGGGAATAGAGCCCAGGTCTGTTGAGTCCCAGTCCAGTGCTCTATCCACAGAGAGAACTGTGGGAGGGGGGATAAAGCAAGGCTTCTGGCAAAAGCTTTGCAGAGGCAGGGAGAGGGGAGAATTTCCTTCCCCAGACAAGTCTCTGGCAGTAGATTTGCCTCCGGACACAGCCATGAAAGTAGCACCAACAAGAACCATGCTGATTACAGAGGAACCGCCAGACCTGTCTTGTGACTCATGCTGTCATTTCATAGCCTTGTAAAGCCATCCTGGGCTAGTGGCATTTAACAGCCACTTTGCATTAATGCCTGGGGCTAGGCAGGGCAGATCAGGTCCCCAGTGCCTTACAGCAGTGGTTTCAGCCAGGGGTCCAGGGTGCCCACCAAGCAGGGCCAGCATTAGCTTTGCTGGCACCCAGAAAGCCAAAGCTCCACTCCACAGGGTGGAAGTCAGGGGCTCCAAGCCCCGCCAATCAGGGCTAAAGCTGAAGCGTGAGCAACTTCTCTTCACAGGAAGGCCTGTGGCATAGGGCCCTGGGCAGTTGCCCTGCTTGCGACCCCCTAATGCTGGTCCTGGCTTTTATATGCAGAAAAGGCCATTGTTGTGGTACAAGTGGGCTGTGAAGTTTTTAAACTAGGATGTTGTGGGGGGCTCAGAAAGAAATGATTGAGAACTGGGGAGGCCACATCTGGAGTATTGTTTAGTTTTGGGCCCCCCCCCACTACAGAAGGAATGTGGGCAAATTGAAGAGAGTCCAGCCGAGGGCAGAGACAATGATTAGGCGGCTGGGGACATGATTTATGAGAAGAGGCTAAGGGAACTGGGATTATTTAGTCTACAGAAGAGAAGAGCGGGGGTGGGGGGGAAATTTGATAGCAGCCTTCAACTACCCATAAGGGGATTTCCAAAGAGGATGGAGTTAGGTCAGGGTGGGCAAACTTTTTGGCCTGAGGTCCACATCAGGGAATAGGAATTGTATGGTGGGCCATGAACACTCACAAAATTGGGGTTGGGGTGCAGGAGGGGATGAGGGCTCTGGGGTTGGACTGGAGATGAGGCTTTTGGGGTGTAGGAGGGTGCTCCAGTCTGGGATTGAGGGGTTTGGAGAGTAAGAGGGGGGGGGAGGAGGATCAGAGCTGGGGCAGGGGAGATTCTCAAGGGTGCAGGCTGTGAGTGGCACTTACCTCAAGCAGTGCCCAGAAGTAGCAGCATATCCCTTCTCTGGCTCCTACACAGAGGTGCAGCCAGGTAGCTCTACACCCTGCCCCTTCTGCGGACACTGCCCCTGAAGCTCCCATTGGAGTGCCAGAGGGGACCATTGAAACATGTAGGAGCCAGAGCAGGGCCATGCTGCAGCTTCCGGGAGCCACATGGTGCAGCCCCAACTGGATCACCAGAGCAGGGCAAGCCCCAGACCCCACTTCCCAGTAGGAGCTCACAGGCCAGATCTGGCCCATGGGCTGTAGTTTTCCCACCCTTGAGCTAGGCTGTTCTCAGTGGTGGCAGCTGACAGAACAAGAAGCAATGGTCTCAAGTTGCAGTGGGGGAGGTTTAGGTTGGAGATTAGGAAACACTATTTCACTAGGAGGGTGGTGAAGCACTGGAATGGGCTCCCTAGGGAGATGGTGGAATTTCCATCCTTAAAGATTAAGGCCCAGCTTGACAAAGCCCTGACTGGGATGATTTAGTTGGGTTTGGTCCTGCTTTGAGCAGGGGGTTGGACTAGATACCTCCTGAGGTCTCTTCCAACCCTAATCTTCTATGAACCCCACCTTAGAGGGTCAGCCCAAGAATCTGTAGGGTGACCAGATGTCCCAATTTTATAAGGACAGTGCCAATTTTTGGATCTTCATTATATAGGTTCCTATTACCACCAACCCCCATCCCAATTGCTATCTAGTTACCCTAAGGACCTGGCTCATAGGGGTAAGAAGCCCAGCACACAGACTGCAGCATTACAGCCATGAAATGGGGACAGCATTGCACTGCTCTGTTACCAAGTATCAAGCACTTTGAGCTATATAGGTGTTTTGACTCAGTAGAAAAAAACTTAGCTATCGCTGTTATCACAGCATCAACAGCTCAGGGAGCTAGAAAGCCTCCCACTGAATATTTTGTAAGAGCCTTTGCTCCTCTGTTCCTCTCCTCCTACCCCCACATCCCAGGATCTCAACTCAAGCAGTGATGCCACTCAGTTCAGAAGCTTGGGTTGCCTTTAATTTTTCCAACACCCACCTACTTCCAGTTTTCTCAGGAGGAGGTTTCCACAGCAGCTACTTCCCCTCCCAGCCCCTAACCCTCTGAGTAAAGAGAGGCCAGCATTGGAGCTAGAAACTAGACACCAACTAAAGAATCCCAGAGACACCATCACTTTAAGTGTTTCTCAGGCTAATTTGAAACACCAAACCTTAATCTTGCTCCACCATAACTCTTCCCACAAAGTCTTGCCTGTACTCACCACCTCACAGACAATCCTTTTCTGGGAGTTGTGGCAGTCCTCCCCACCAGACTAACCAGCCACAGCTGCTCTGCTCATTTGGCAGCATCAGCCCCTTTTATAGGCCACTTATTTAGCACAGGTTTCAGAGTAGCAGCCGTGTTAGTCTGTATCCGCAAAATAAATTTGTTAGTCTTTAAGGTGCCACAAGTACTCCTGTTCTTTTTATTTAGCACAGGTGAGGGCAAATTCCTACCTTATCTCTTAGATAAAATCCTCCCTTCAGTCTGTTCCCAAGTATGAAAACGAGTTCCCCTTGGAGGTGGCTATGGCTGGCTTATATGGCTCTTTACTCAGCTCAGACTGGGGGTCCCTGTGCAGGGATGGGGCTCTCCCATTCCCATGGAATCAAAGACAAACAGCCGCATGGTTTAAGTTCTGGAACTGAGTGCAGGTGCCACTGATGGCCTGGCCAATGGCAAAGGAGCTTTCAAAATGCTCAATGATATCATCCTACAGGAGTTGCGTGATGTACACAGACAACACAGGGACACCTTAATGCCAGCTTGGGCTAGGACCGGGGTGCTCCCCTCGTTCAGTAGGGCTGTGCTGGGTCAGTGCCTGGCTGGGAGATCCCTGTGGTTTCCCTAGAGAGCCCTGATGGGTGACAGGCAATTGTGAGAGATTCCAAGGGAATGCAAGTCAATCCTGGGATCCTGGCTATTGACAATCTGGCTCCCTAGTGCCTCTTGGGCTCAGCAAATAAGTCAGGCAGGCAGCGATGCCCAGTGGGGAGAGCACTGGCCTGGGACTCAGGAGTTCTCAGACCTGGCTTCTGTTCCCTGGCCTACTGTGTGACTTAGGGAAGTTGCTTGCCTTCTGTTTCCCCAGCCACCCTGTGTCTGTCCTGTCCATTCAGACTGTGAAGCCCCTGGGGCGGGGAGGTCTCTTGCTCTGTGTCTGTGCAGCGCCTGGCATGACAGGGCCCTAATCTCAGTTGGGCCCCTAGGTGTTCCTGTGATGTATGTGATGGCCTTGCTGGCGGGAGGTGCCAGAGAGTCGGCGCTGGAGGCTCATTCATCTCCTTATCCCCCAACACGCAAATGGCAATGGAAGATTCTCACACTGCTCCGCAAACAACTCAGCTCAGTCTTCACCTTTTTCCTGGCACTGCCAGCCAGGCGGCCAGCCAGGGCCCGTGGCGAAGTGGGGACATTCTGTAATATTTTTGTGACTCCTACCTGTACTGCGGTTTCCCTCTGTACTTTGTGTTGCTACCCAGTGGGTACAAAAGAGTTAAGTCACTGCCTGGGGTGGCAGGATGGATCCTTAAGGAACTGGTGGGAACCCACCCATAACAACAGAGAATCTGAAAAGCCAGTGGAAGCCCCAAGGACTGAACAATTGAGGCTACAGTGTGAGAAGCTCAGGCAGGCAGTATGTGAACTCAGCATGGCTCTGCCTGAAGACAAAGGACTAATCTCCTGTCAGTAAGAGGTGGAGGAAGGGAATCAGAGCTGGCCTTTGGAAGAGGCTAGCTTGCTCTCACCTAGGTCAAACTGAGTGAGACAGAGAGCCAGAATCAGAACTGGCATCCTGAGCACTTGGCTGGTGGATTTCTGTCACTTGGCCAGATGGACTCTGTCTTTAACTTTATTGCTCTCTGCTGACCTAAGGACTTCCCATGCTGGGTTCCAGTTCACTAAAAACCCTGCTCTGTTTTAAAAGGCTGCTGGTGTCGCTTCAAATCCTCCCTGAGAGCACCAGGCCCTGAAGCGGACAACGTCAGTACAAGCCTCTGGCAGGGGTCTGGCTTGGCTGGTTTTGCTGTGGGGAGCCAAGGAGAGAGAGAAGGGTCGAGTTCTGGAGTTATGGAAGCCATGGGCCTGGCCCTGTGGAACTGTGAGGGTCCATGGGGCCCGGCACACTACCAGGGTCACTCCAAAGGGATTGGTTACAGGCTGGCCATAGACTCTGTGGATCCGCAACAGGGCCAGTAGCATAGCTGGGGGAGTGCAGGGGAAGCAGCCGCTTCCCCTCAGCACATTTTCCAAAAGTTGTGCCTTAGTTAGGGGTTACCATGGCACTAGCGGGTGGGGCCCACACTCCGCTCTTTTGGCCTGCTGGGACTGCACTGGGCTCCTGCAGGCAAGTGGGGGCAGCACGGCTGGAGGAGCCATGGGGGCGGGGCGGCACAGCATGGCCAGAGGAGGCATGGGGGGAACCGTGGGGGTGGCCGGAGGAGGAGCCAAGGGGCCGTGGCCAGAGGAGGAGCCAAGGGGGGGGCGCCTGTTTAATGTTTGCTCCCCCTGCTCTTAGAACCTGGCTACACCATTGAACAGGGCCACTAGGAATTAATCTGAGCCCTCCCCTCCCCCATACAGCTCAGGGCAATGACTTTCTGCAGCTGCGGTGGAGCTTCCGCAGGCATGACTACGGGAGGTCCACCCAAGCCGCGGGACCAGCGCCCCCTCCGCAGTCATGCCTGCGGCAGGTCCACTTCTCCCGCGGCTCCGGTGGACCTCCCGCAGGCATGACTGCGGAAGGTCTGCTGGAGCCGCCTGCCACCCTGCCGGCAAAATGCCGCCGTACGCGCGCGCTTGGCACACTGGGGTCTAGAGCTGGCCCTGCCCCCACGCAGAGGCAGGATTAAATACACCTAAATCATCCCTGAGAGGTGATTGTCTAACCTGTTTTTAAAACCCTCCAATGACCATTTCCCTAGGTAACCTGTTTCAGTGCTTAACTAGCCTTATGGTCAGAGTTTTTCCAACCTCAGTTTCCCCTACTGCAGACTAAGCTCATTACAGCTTGTCTTGCCCTTGGGGACATGGAGAACCATTGATCACCATCCTCTTTAACAACCTTTTACATATTTGAAGACGTATCATGTTCCACCTCAGTGTTCTCTTTGCCTTTGTTTCATACCTTTCCTCCCAGGATCTGAAAATTCTTCAGACTCTAGTGAATGGCCTACCATTCTCCCCAAGTGGTACAGGAGACTTAATGTCCCATTTGACAGAAGGGTAGACATACAGAGAGGCCAGGTGTGTTTTTAACACAAAGACTTCATGAGGCAGTAGTCATGCTGAACTGCCTGGCACTGTGCTGTAATCACTGGACAAACACTCCCACCATGTGGCGGAAAGAAATGTCCTCATGATGATTTAAATTTGAGCGGAGTCCTAGTTCCATATTTAAACATGATTCTTCTTGAAAGTCTTAGCACTTGTTTATCATTTGCATTTTGAAATTACTGGAGCAGCAGGTGTCATGGAGTGAAATTGAATATTTTGAAACCCAGTGATGCAAAAAGAGGAAGATTACCATGCATAGAGCAGCGGGCCCATGTAATTTTATTTTGACACAAAACTGTCAGGTTTCTTTTCTCCAGCTTTAGGTTTTATTGAATTGCAATATGTATCAGAGTCTAAATGCAGAACAGCAGAGAGCAAATCTCTTTATGTCAAGGCCAGTTCTTTGTTCATAGTATTTGTCTAGCTCTTGAGGTGTGATGCCTTTGGAAGGTCAAATCAAGGTCAGAAACCAGCCAGGCTAACCAATTTCACTTGTGTTAGGCTGGCAATTGCAAAACAAATGCATGATTAGCTGTGTTAAACTGGCAATTTTTTTTTAAAGCTCTACCAATATTTGTTTCATTGTTTCCTTGTCCTCCACTGTCAGCATCCATCTGTTCTCTTGTCCTTAGACTGGAAACGTTTTAGGGCAGGGACTGTCTTTCTGTTCTGGCTTTGTACAGGGGTTGGCACAGTGGGGTCCTGCTGTGACAAAGTGGGACTGTTCTTAATGTTTCCTCTGAATACCGTGTGGGTGCCTCAGTTTCCCCTATGCATTTCTTAAGTCTCCAGCATGCAGAAATGGCTGACACTCTGTCTCCCGGCAACAAATGACCCGGGCCCTTTCCCTCTGCAAGGGGATCCACAGGGTTCTTCCCTTTCGAGCTGCTGTATGGGAGGAGAGTGAGGGGACCCCTGGACCTGGAAGGGGAGGATTGGGAGGAGAAGGGGGAAGACCCCCAAGTGGATCTGTTCCCTGAGGTGGGAGCCAATCTTCCCATCAGGCGTTCCCCGTTCAAAGTCACTGGGAAAACAGCCCAGAACCTGGAGAGAGAGGTCTAGAACCTGCCGGCTTTAGATGTGATCCAGGCATTCAACAGCCCATGGGCCTCACCTGTGGGGCTGGCCCCCAAGGAAGATGGAATGATCTGGTTCTGTGGGGACTATCAGAAACTTAAAGCCATCACCGTGTCCGATGCCTACGCCATGCCTAGGCCTGGGGAGATTCTAGACAAGCTGAGGGGGATGGAGAACTTGGCCCTGGCGTACGATGACATGTGTGTCTTTACCCAGACCTAGGAGAAACATGTGTCCCAGGTGAAGAGGGGGGCTGGGCTGCCTCAAGGAGGCAGGACTGATGGTAAAAGCCAAAAAGTGCAAGGTGGAGATGATCAAAGATTGGCCCATTCCAGGATGGCGGGATGCTACCGGAGGTTTGTACCTCACATTAGGCCCCTAGCTGCCCCCATCCCTGAGCTATGTAAGACGGGTAAGCCAGACGAGGTGGTCTGGACCGAGCAGTGCCAGAGGGCTCTCTGTATACTTAAGGAGACTCTAATCCAGGGCCCGGTAAATCTGGTAAACCCAGACTTTGCCAAGCCCTTTGCAGTGTTCACCGATGCCTGAGATGCAGGGCTGGGCACGGTGCTCATGCAAGCCGATGCTGACGGGGGGGAGACACCCCATTAGGTACCTCAGCAAAAAACTGCTGCCCCAGGAGCAGAACTCTGCGGCCTCAGAGAAGAATTGCCTGGCCATGGTGCCGGCCCTTAGAAAGCTGCAGCTGGATCTATTTGGGGGGCGCTTTACTGTGTATACTGACTACTCTCCTCCAACGTGACGGCATCAAATGCAAGGGGCTGATGCCGAGCAGCTGGGGACAGAGACATCTGTTCAGAGGGTGGCCAAGGTCAAGATGGGGGCTCTTAACCAAAAAAGCCTGAATTGCAGCCCTCCAAACTGGAGCACTGGGAAAAGACCCAATCTCAGTTTAAACCCCAGGGGTATTGGGGTGGGAAAAGGGTACGGGCTGCATAAACCTTCCCACATGCAGCTTGCAGGCGCCATCAAGCACAACAGACCCACGGGAGGGTGTGAAACTGGAAGGGCCTGGTGTAACTCCCACCAAGGAATGGGAGAGATAATGGGGTATCCATGGGAACGTGGGTGGGTTTGAACTTCCCCAGGTCACTGGCTAAAGTGACCTCGCTCAGTTCAATCTCGAAGGGGGAAGAGAGGCGATAAAGTGGGACTATTCTTAATGTTTCCTCTGAATACCGTGTGGGTGCCTCAGTTTCCCCTATGCATTTCTTAAGTCTCTAGCATGCATAAATGGCTGACACTCTGTCTCCTGGCAACAAATGGCCCGGGACCTTCCCCCCTGCAAGGGGATGCTAAAGGTGTGGGAGAACAAAGAGGTCAGGTGACCTCCTGGCCCGGAAAAGGAACTCAGCAGAGAAGCAGGGGCTGGAGGGGGTTTCAGTTTGGAGCTGGCTGGGGACAGGAAGTGAGGGCAGACGGGGTTGTCTAGCTTGCTGGGCCCCAGAATGGACCCAGCCGAGGGGTCCCGTTCTCTGTACCTACAAGCTCTGTTTTAGACCGCGTTCCTGTCATCTAATAAACCTCTGTTTTACTGGCTCGCTAATAGTCACGTCTGACCCTCTGGCTTCCCCAGGACCTTGCCTGGGCGGATTCGCTGTGGGAAGTGCACGGAGGGGCAGAGGATGCTGAATGCTCCAAGGTCTGACCCAGGAAGGTGAAGCCGTGTGAGCTTCTTGCCCTGAAGACAGTCTGCTCCATGGGAGAGGAGGCTTCCCAAAGTCCTGACTGGCTCTGTGGGGAGCAGTTCCAAAGTATCGCCCGGGGACCCTGTGACACCTGCTTCATGCCTAACACTCCTGGGCACTACTGCAATACACCTACATACTAATATGATTGATTGTATTGCTGTAGTGCTTAGGAGCTCTAGTCTTGGATCAGGAGCCCATAGTGCTAGGCGCTGTACAAACACAGAACAAAAAGATGGCCCCTGCCCCAGAGAGCTTCCGGTCTGGGAAGTTGGCAGTTCTAGGTCCTAAGCATTTTGGCAGGTGTTAATGGCCACTGTGTCGACTAATTCACCTGGCCCCTGTGTATATGAGGCACCTTATGGATAGGGTTCACCTGGCAGCTGTCTCGTATAAGCAAATACAAGTAGTAGGAAGGCTTATTATTTGTACTGTGGTAGCAAGGAGGAGTCTCAGTCATAGATTTTTAAGGTCCAAGGGACCATTGTGACCATTTGTCTGACCTCCTAGCACAGGTCAGAGTGCACCTCGCCCAGTGATTCCTGCATCACATCCATCACTTTTAGAAAGATACTTTTTTAGTCTTGATTTAAAGGCTTCAGGGGATGAAGAACCCACTATGACCCAAGGTGAGTTGTTCCAGTAGTTAATTACTCTCACTGTTAAGTAATTGCACCTTATTTCTAGTCTGAATCTCTCTAATTTCAGCTTCCAACCATTGGCTCTCATTCTGCCTTTGTCAGCTCCACTGAAGAACATTCTGCAACTGGAAATCGCCTCCCTGTGTAGGTACTTGAGTTCAAGTCACCTTTTAACCTTCCCTTCAATGGTAACCACTTCCTCTCAGCCAGGAGCCCATTGGTTCTCAACCAGGGAGACGCGAACCCCTAGGGGCACACAGAGGTCTTCCAGGCGATACATTAACTCATCTAGATATTTGCCCAGTTTTACAACAGGCTACATAAAAAGCACTAGCAAAGTTAGTACAAACTAAAATTTCATACAGACAATGACGTGTTTATACTGCTCTATAGACTGTACACTGAAATGTAAGTACAATAGTTATATTTCAATTGATTTATGCTGTCCGTATGCATAGAATGTCCTCCAAGAACTCATCTATAAAGCCACTCGACTTTCCTTGAAATCCTTCCTCCCAGCCCCCACCCCACCCCCGACAAGGAATTAGCCCTGGCCCAGTAGGGGCCCCAAGGGAAAGAGCTGAGAGACACATTTGACTCTCTATTTTATCCCTCTCACTCCACCCTTGGTCTTTTCCACAGAATATAAACTCTTTGGGGCAGGGACCCTCATCTCTATATGTGCAGGCAGTGCTCAGCTCAGCAAGGGGGCTAAGAGAGGGCAAATCACACACCACGCAGCAACACTGAACCACTTTTCCAGGGTTTTTGTCCTTTGTCCTTTCCTGCCAGTCCAATGGGTCTGTGGCCACTTCATCCATTGTGATCCACAGCTTATTCCATGCTAAGAGGGAATCCTGCCCCAACTACCTGCGCTTCGTGTTGGGAGCCGTCCAGCTGCCTGTACTGTACACGCAGTTTGGTGCTCTCAACCCAAAGCCCCAGTGGGCATATAAGAAAGGGGGCTGAACGCGGCAGACCCACTAGCCAAAACCCAGCATTGGGGTGAAAAACTATGGCCAAAGCTTTCAAAGCATCTAACGTCCAGTATCTGAAGCCAGATCTAGGCACCTTGATAAGCAGCTTGATTATTTGGAGACACTTGACTCCTGCTGATTTCAGCAACTCTGAAAAATCAGCCCACTTATTTAGGTGTCTAAATAGGGATGTAGGTACCAAACTTGAAAGCACCCAAATGGGAACAGATTGGTCCAAATACCCATCCCTTGGTCAAATTCTGATGAACGGCCAATGACCTTCAAAATGCTGGACCTCCCTGGCTTCAGTTCGGGCTGATGCAGATGCTCAGCAACCCCTTTGCAATTTGGGTGCTGTGATTACAGCTGTGGAAAATTCCCAAGCCATGATCCTGGCTGAACCAATGCTTCATAGGAGCCAGGCCTTGGCTTTTCTTTATCTTAAAGGTAATTAGAAAATAATTTAATTTAAAATTAATTAGGTCCATTACGTCCATCACTGGCTATTAGGATGGGCAGGGATGGTGTCCCTAGCCTCTGTTTGCCAGAAGCTGGGAATGGGTGACAGGGGATGGATCACTTGGTTATTACCTGTTCTGTTTATTCCCTCTGGGGCACCTAGCATTGGCCACTGTCGGAAGACAGGATACTGGGCTAGGTGAACCTGTGGTCTGACCCAGTATGGCCGTTCTTATGTTAAAAATTAAGTGGGGAACTCAATGAAAATGAGACACTGCATCTAGCTCAAAGGTGCTAAACTTGATCATGCTAGTACAAGTGTGATCAGAATCAGGTCCAATATTTTAACCTCTACTGAAAGTCAAAGCTAACGTCACTCATTTCTGGGCTGTTGAACACTCATCAGACTTGTTTGCCGAGTGCACAACAGACAGATTTGTCAGGCACCACCGCTTTGAGACAGCCGTTACTGAATGTAATGAAGCCTGACATTGGTGTGTTTGTTTAGGAGGCCCTATATCTCCTTCTATATAAATTCCAATCTGTTTGGGATCTAAACAAATAACATTTATGGGTCAGCGAAGATCAGTATGAACAATTTCACTGCGATTATCGCAGCTTACAGACTGAAGATGGAACGTCGTATTTAGATGCATCTGATGGAGACATGGGGAAGATGCCTCATGCACAGCCTGCATGGAAGGGGTTGTAATACTAAGCCAGCAGACAGCCATTTGGGAACCTTACATTTTCCACGGCAACTTTAAACAAAGCTACAGGAGACACGAGCAGAGCCAGCAGAAAGCAACTAATTTGCATCAAATGAACCATACTGCAGGAACTATTGTCTTCAAAGTGCTTTTGACTCTGAAAAGAGAGACTGTCTAAATTTTATCAAGGGGGCCCATGTCCATCATCTCTCTGAGGCTATGGCTACACAAAGCGCGAGTGTGGTCGGAGAGCTCTCCCAGCGCTGTCCGTACTCCACCTCCCTATGGGGATTAACGTACAGCGCTGGGAGCCGCGCTCCCAGCGCTGGGGCTCTGATCACACTGGCGCTTTGCGGCGCCGCAACTTGCAGCTCTGGAGGGGGTGTTTTTTCACACCCTGCTGCAGCGCTGCAAATCTGCAAGTGTAGCCAAGCCCTGAGACGTCATAGTAAATGCGCTCACCTTGCAAGGAAGCAGAGGTTTTCTTCTACTCACCCCGCAAACTAATGCCAGGATCAAAGAGTTAAGCTGGGCTTTTCTCCTCATGCATCATTGCCTGTAATAACTGTTCTGTGGGTCAATTTCAAGGACACATGTGCTTAGTTGGCACAGTAGTAACTGATTAAGATTATGAGCAATCAGAACGTAAAAATGGCCATACTGGGTCAGACCAATGGTCCATCTAGCCCAGTATCCTGTCTTCTGACAGGGGCCAATACCTGGTGCTTCAGAGAGACTGAACAGAACAGGTAATCATCAAGTGATCCATCCCCTGTCGCCCATTCCCAGCTTCTGGCAAACAGAGGCTAGGGACACTTCAGAGCATGTGAGAGCAGTGCACAGAGAGACCTGGCCACTAAGCGCTGGACCTGCTGCTGGCCACTTTCTGGGTGCAGCGCAGAGCCAGGGCAGGCAGGCAGCCAGCCTGCCTTAGCCCTGCTGTGCCACTGACTGGGAGCCACCTGAGATAAGCCTGTGCCCATGCCCCAACCCCAGCCCTGAGCACTGCCCACAAACCAAGCCCCCTCCTGCACCCCAACCTCCTCATCCCTGGCCCCACCCCAGAGCCTGCACTGCCAGGTGGAGCCCTCACGCTCTCTGCACCCCAACCCTTTGCCTCAAGATGCAGCCCGCTCCTGCATGCTGAATCCCTTGGCCCCAGCCTGGAGCTCCCTCCTACACCCCAAACCCCTTATCCCCAAGCAGAACCCTCACTCCCTCCTGCACCCCAACTCCCTGTCCCAGCTTGGAGCCACCGCCACACCATAAACTCATCATTTCTGGCCCCACCCTGGAGCCTGCACCCCCAGTTAGAGCCCTCACCCTCTTCTGCACCCCAATCCCCTGCCACAGCTCAGTGAAAGTGAGTGAGGGTGGGCAAGAGCAAGACACCAAGGGAGGGGGAATGTAGTGATTGTGGGGCAGGGTCTCAGGGAAAGGGCAGGGCTAAGGTGTTTGGCTGCATTGGCTTCCCCCCACCACCACTGTCCCAGCATCCACGTGGCCCCTTAGCCACACTCCCACCACGCCCTGCGCCATTCCAACCCAACCCCAGGGGGCGCTGCCGCTAACTAAGCCCAGCGCAGGATGCTCAGGCACCACCCCCACAGCCCGCCCCTCCCTGCGCTGCCCGGCTAGCCCCGCCCCTTCAACTGGGAGGGGTGACTTGAGCAGCCTCGTTATGGTGCCCGAAACGGGGTGGAGGGGTAGAGCCTCGCTGTGGTCTCACAGCGGCGGGGGAGGAGTTTCACAGTGGCTGCTCCGGAGCCGAAGGAGCCGCCTTCGCACTGACGCCACGTGCTGGTCCGCGCAAAGCCTGGTGGGTAACGGCCGGCGCGCGATTCCTCTCAGCACGGCCGGGCGCTTCCTCCCCCTTTCCTCAGGTGCCCCCGGCCGGGTCGTTGGGGGAGGGGCGGGGGCTCTTCTCGCCTCTCGCGCTAGGTGCGGGTGGTTGGGGGGGGCGCCCTGCTTGCCGCGTAGGGGGGCCTGGGCTCGGGCCCTGCTGCCGGCCCGGGGCTGACACCGGCTGCCGTGCCCGGCCTGGCCCCGGCTGTGCGGGCGCTGCGAGCCTGCGCGGGGCCGTGGTGGCGCCCGGCTCGCGGTGTGGCGGGAGTGGCCCGCGCCACGGGGATGCCGGAGAGCCCGGGTCCTTGGCTGCCCGCGCCTCAGCCTCGCGCTAGGTGCGGGTGGTTGGGGGCACCCGCTTGCCGCGTGGGGACCTGGGCTCGGGCCCTGCTGCCGGCCCGGGCTGACACCGGCTGCCGTGCCGGCCTGGCCCGGCTGTGCGGGCGCTGCGAGCCTGCGCGGGCCGGGGATCGTGTTGCTCGGCGCCCCGCCTCGCGGTGTGGCGGGAGCGGCCCGCACCACGGGGGATGCCGGAGAGCCCGGGTCCTTGGCTGCCCGCGCCTCAGCCTCTCGCGCTAAGTGCGGGTGGTTGGGGGGGGGGCGCCCCGCTTGCCGCGTAGGGGGGCCTGGGCTCGGGCCCTGCTGCCGGCCCGGGGCTGACACCGGCTGTAGTGCCCGGCCTGGCCCCGGCTGTGCGCGGGCGCTGCGAGCCTGCGCGGGGCCGGGGGGATCGTGTTGCCCGGCGCCCCGGCTCGCGGTGTGGCGGGAGCGGCCCGCACCATGGGGGATGCCGGAGAGCCCGGGTCCTTGGCTGCCCGCGCCTCAGCCTCGCTCTGCGCCGCCCCCCAGGCTGTGGTCCGTGCCCCCCGCAGTGTCCTGTGGCTGATGGCTGCCCCCCCCCCAGTGCCCCGGGGGCAGGTGGGGTAGGACACACCAGTGCCTTTGCTGGGGTGCCCTAGGCCAGACCAACCAATTTGTCAAAGGCACCTCGGACATTGTGGTGCCAGTCAGATCTGCAGCTCACACTTTAGAGAGGGATACGCAGCTGACACATGTGGCCCATGTGTGCCAGTTTTATTAGGCATCTCCTTTTTGGCTTTTTTTTTTTTTTTTAAAGCAGCAACCATATTTTCTGGCGGGCAGCCAAATCTGAGATTCAGATTGTCTCTAGAGTGTGTGCAGTCCTTTATAAATCTAAATAAGACAGAATTTAATCTTGTGAGGAAGGATTTTTTAGATGAGTGATGCATTCAAATTGTATGAATTGCGGTGAAGACAGGAGAGAATCTAACTCTCTGCCTTTTTTTCTTCATACAGATCCTACTTTCTTCTTCAAAGTAGGTGTAAAAGTGTTGACCTGTCAGGCAGGTGGAGTGGCTCAGGATGAAGCACTAAATTGTGTATAAGAGATAACTGAGCTCTCAAAATACATGGCTTAACTTTTCTTGGGAACTGGTTCTTTTAACCCTTTTAAATTTATTGGGCAAGGAGGATGTTTCAGACAAAAAATCTTTGGATTTTAGCATCTTGGAGGAAACCTTTCTGTGTGTGGCAGAAGAATATGAGGTTCCAGGTGCCCTACGTTATATGTGGGCCACCTTATAAGCTTGTGTCCTAAGCATACATAGCATAGATATAAAGTCTACTGGCTGCTGTCATGCAGTTGATCATTGACCCTTAGTAGCTGTGATGAATAAATTGAAATAACTTTCAAGTTATTTCCAGTGCTTGCAAGTTGAAGCTAGAAAAATTTAGAGTGGAAATAAGGCTTATTTTTAACAATGAGGGTAATTAACCATTGGAAAAATTACCAGCTGTTGTGGTAGACTCTCCATCAAACTTTTGAAATCAAGATTGGATGCCTTTCTAAAGGATCTGCACTAGGTCAAATGGGAATTAAGTCAGGGCAGTCCTATGCCTTGTGTTATGCAGGTCAGCCTAAATCAGTAGTTTTCAACTTTTTTTTCATTTGTGGACTCTTAAAAAACTTCGAATGGAGGTGCAGGACCCCTTTGGAAATCCTAGATATAGTTTGTGGACCCCCATGGGTCTGCGGATCACAGGTTGAAACCTCTTAGATGATCATAATTGTCTCTTCTGGCCTTAGCAATCTGTGAATCTCTTCATTTTTGGTCTATAGGGTAGATATTTTAAGGAGGAGAGTGACACTCAGAGACTGGCTCAAAGGGTCCTCCAGCAAAACTTAAGTCAGCGTTCTTTCAGCATCAGTAAAATGGATTTAGAAGACAACTATGGTAAGTATTTCTTTGCTGGCTTGTAACATTCATGCAGGGGTCTGGACTAGATGACCTCTGGAGGTCCCTTCCAGTCCTACAATTCTGATTCTATTCATGGTTCCCGCAAAGATACAGTGAGAGACAGCTTAGATCTTTGAAAGTATTAAAGTATCTTAAACTTGATTAAAAGGAGGGGGAGTGGCTTCTAGGGAAGTAACTTTCCCCTCTAGGCATTAAGTTTGGTGGATATATGCATCTGTGTATTAGAGCAGTGGTTCACTGCACCTGATTTTGGGTTCCAGAATGAAAGAATTTGTGGTCTTCTTGCAGTTCAAAACCACACAAACTTTAGAGGCAATAAGAGGATGATGTGGGTCAATATCACAACAAGAACCCATACCTAGGTTTTGTAAGGTTGGTGTGAGACTACTTGGGTGATATGTAGTTCCTGGGTGGGTGACTGGGTGTACTGAGACAAACTCTTCTAGGCAGCATATTGGGTGCAGACATGCAACACCATGCCCCAACCTTTGTGAGCCGGGAAGGCTGGAGTGGGGGTGTAACTCAGCGGTGTGGGGTTCATTTTATTTATTTAGCATATGCAATCTGGCTAAGGCACAGCGTTCTTATCAGTAATGTTCAAGGCATGAAGGCCTCCAGGAAGTTGTCATTTTACAGTCCTCCACTGTGTGTGTGGGTTCCCACACTGACCTAGTGGACTATGTCCCCCAGCTGCAGCATGTCAGCGGTCTGGAGAAATGGCCGATCTAACTAGCAGATTTGCTGTGTGGGGTACAAACTGGTTACAAAACTACAGTCATGTCTGGTGCAGACAGGGCCTAAATCAGTTTCCTGGGGATCATCCCAGTAAAGTGACTTCTTATTAAGGCCCTATCCATGCCACATTTCATAATTTACTTTATTACCAGTGGCTGGCTCCAAAACATGGTTAATATCCTGTTAGTGCTAGGGCTGTCAAACAATTAAACAGGTTAATCACACGATTAAACAGTAAGAGAATACTATTTATTTAAATATATGTGGATGTTTTCTACATTTTCAAATACATTGATTTCAATTACAACACAGAATACAAAGTGTACAGTGCTCACTTATATTTATTTTTTATTACAAGTGTCTGTACTGTAAGAAAATAGTATTTTTCAGTTCATGTAATATAAATAATATAGTGCAATCTCTTTATCATGAACTTACAAATGTAGAATTATGGACCAAAAAAATTGCATCCTAAAACAATCTAAAACTTTAGAGCCTACACGTACAGTCAGTCTTACTTCTTGTTTAGCCAATTGCTAAGATAAACAAGTTTGTTTACATTTGCAGGAGATAATGCTGCCCACTTCTTGTTTACGTCACCTGGAATGAGAACACGCGTTCACATGGCACTGTTGTAGCCAGCGTCGCAAGATACTTAAGTGCCAGATGCGCTAAAGCAGGGATAGGCAACCTATGGTACGTGTGCCGAAGGTGGCACGTGAGCTGATTTTCAGTGGCACTCACACGGCCTGGGTCTTGGCCACTGGTCTGGGAGGCTCTGCATTTTAATTTAATTTTAAATGAAGCTTCTTAAACATTTTAAAAACATCATTTACTTTACATACAACAATAGTTTAGTTCTATATTATAGACTTATAGAAAGAGACCTTCTAAAAACATTAAAATGTATTACTGGCACGCAAAACCTTAAATTAGAGTGAATAAATGAAGACTCGGCACACCACTTCTGAAAGGTTCTGACCCCTGCGCTAAGGATTCATATGTCCCTTCAACCACCATTCCAGAGGACATGTGTCCATGCTGACGACAAGTTCTGCTCAATAACGATCTAAGGCAGTGTGGCCCAACGCATGTTACTTTCATAATCTGAGTCAGATGCCACCAGCAGAAGGTTGAATTTCTTTTTTGGTGGTTTGGGTTCTGTAGTTTACACATTGGAGTATTGTTCTTTTAAGACTTCTGAAAACATGCTCCACACCTCATCCCTCTCAGATTTTCGAAGGCACTTCAGGTTCTTAAATCTTGGGTTAAGTGCTGTAGCTATCTTTAGAAATCTCACATTTGTACATTCTTTGCATTTTGTCAAATCTGCAGTTAAAAATTGTCCTTTAAAATGAACAACATGTGTTGGGTCATCATCTGAGACTGCTAGAACGTGAAATATATGGCAAAATGTGGGTAAAACAGAGAAGGAAACCTACAATTCTCCCCCAAAGAATTCAGTCTCAAATTATTTAATGTGTTATTTTTTTAACAAGTGTCATCAGCATGGAAGCATGACCTCTGAAATGTGGCTGAAGCATGAAGGGGCATATGAATGTTTAGCATATCTGGCATGTAAATACCTTGCAATGCTGGCTACAAATGTGCCATACAAACTCCTGTTCTGAGTTTCAGGTGACATTGTAAATGAGAAGTGAGTAGCAGTATCTCCCATAAATGTAAACAAACTTGTTTTTCTTAGCGATTGGCTGAACAAGAAGTAGGACTCAGTGGACTTGGGGGCTCTAAAGTTTTATGTTTTGTTTTTGAGTGCAGTTATGTAACACATCTACATTTGTAAGTTGCATTTTCACAATAAAGAGATTGTACCACACTACTTGTATGAGGTGAATTGAAAAATACTATTTATCATTTTTACAGTGCAAATATTTGTAATAAAAACAAGAGTGAGCACTGTATCTTTTGTATTCTGTGTCGTAATTGAAATCAATATATTTGAAAATGTAGAAAACATCCAAAAATATTTTATACTTCAGTTGGCATACTGTTGTGTAACAGTGCAATGATTAAAACTGCGAGTAATCGTGATTAATTTTTTAATTGTGATTTTATTTAATCGCATGAGTTAATTGTGATTAATATACAGTCCTAGTTAGTACCATGGTCGGGTAAGGGAGCTGCCCTCTTCAGAGGCCTAGCCTGGCATATGGCGCTGGTTTGATGCATTGGGGATGACTCTCCTCGGGGCCCCCCCCCCACCACACACACACAGAGTAATTCATGGGTACACAGGCTTGGTGCTCTGGAACCATTGGATGAAGTTCAAGGCTTGTCTACACTACCTCTTAAGTCGATATAATTTATGTCGGTCACAGATGTGAAAAAGCCACCCCCCTGATCAACGCATCACCTGAGCTGTCCACACCAGCCCTAAGTCAGTGGGGGACACTCTCCTGCTGTCATAGCTTCCGTCTCTTGCTGAGGTGGAGTAATTATGCTGATGGAGAGGGCTCTCCAGTCAGCATAGTGCGTTTTCACCAGACTCACTAGAGCAGTGCAGTAGCGTAGACTAGCCATCAGACAGGACCCTCTTGTAGTGTGACCACCCCTCGGGGCGCACGCTCACTAGGACAAACCGCCTGGGCTTCAGCTCCTCCTGGGTCTGAGCGTTCAGCATCCCTGTTTCACGCCATAAGCTCCCTGCAGCGAGTCCACCTGAATAGAACACCTGGGGAAACCTTGCATGCCCCCCTAAGGGGCCATGCACCCCCGACGGTGTAAAACCGAAGGGTTTATTAGTCATCTGAAACAAATCATAGAGCAGAATCTTGTTAGCACAGAAAGCAGGAAGTTAAAGCAAAGTCCATCTTAAGGAGACCCAGAGCCCTGGGTTCTCCCGCTCAGTCCCAAACCAGGAGACTGACCAGCTTTCAGCAGCTCACTCTCAGTCACACCCAGTTGCCCCTCCTCCATCCTGTATGCTGTTGCCCAGGCAAACTGGTCACCTGGCCTCCACCTCTTTGTTCTCTAACTTCTCCGACTGGCTCTTGCAGAGAATGGGCCTCAGGATACAGAATGTCCAACCATTGGCTGGGCCCAGGTAGCTAGATGGCACTTGTACCTTCCCTCTTGGGGTATCTGCAAAGCTCTCACACCTTTATCCCACCGCCTAGATACTTGTGCAACACATAGGGAAAACTGAGGTGCACACAGTATTCATACAAACATTGACAATTCCCACTTTGTCAAAAGTAGCCATTTGTCCTAGTGACCTGTGTCAGTCTTTCTCAGTGGCCTGTCCCTCTGGTCTGTCTGACACTGTTTAGAAAGGCTGCAAGCTGGTCCCTGGTATTAAAAAAAAAAATTAAAAACACTGGTTTATGTAATCAGTCTGGCCCTTCCCCTTACTTCCAGCTCTCTAGAGAACATCCCACAGTCTGTTGACCCTTGTTCCTTTGTGTGCATGCCCTCTGTACACTGATACAAATGTGGGTAAATAGCATGGAAGGTGTGAGGGGAGACACATTTGTAGTGGCAGGAAAGCTGCTGCACGAACACAAACTGAATCCTGAAGAAGAGATCTGTGTATGCTTGAAAGCTTGTCTCTCTCACTATTGGAAGTTGGTCCTCACCTACCTTGTCCCTTCTATGTAACTTTTAAGTGATTAAGGTGACTCGTGCCTCTCTGAGTCCTAGTGTGGACTAGGAGGGAACATTTTCAAAAAGTGCCTGTGACTTAGGCCCTCGCTATATTCAGTGGGTGTTGGGCTCTTAAGCACCTGCCAACCTCTGCACTTTATAGAGCCAAGTGCTCTGTAGTGCAAATTGCAGCCTTAACTCCAGCCATGTTTGTTTTTAGTTTGATTTTTTTTCTTACTCCAGCAGAGATGGCCTTTGAGCATTGAAGATAAATGCAAAAGGATTTACTTCAGAATGCCATGCTTCTGCTGACCCTTAGCATGTCACTGCTATACAGCTAGCTAATTTGGTAGCTTCAAAGGTTTTTATAGTAATGTGTGTATTTCCAGCTCACTGTTCTACATAAGTGTACTCATTGATATGTACTGGCCACTCTGCACTACTGACTACACTTTCCTCATTTTTAATTTAATATTCCATTCACCAAAAGTCCAAAGTGAATTTGGTTGGGTGTACACAATGAGTGCCAACGTAGCAATTTTAAATTTTTGTCTAGGCTATTAAAAATTCATGGCTTAACCCCATTAGAGGAAAGCTCCAGTACCTAGTATGTTTCCACACTTGTTAATTGTGTTGATGATGTTCTTAGATCTTGTCTGGCAGAATGTTTTCTTGTCTTTTTATTCCTTCTCCTCCAGTTGATGCTTTGGATCCAGAGAAGTTAATACAATGTCCATATGATCGCTATCATCAAATCCGAGCCTGTCGGTTTCCCTATCATCTTATAAAGTGCAGGAAGGTAGGACAGGGTGTAAGGTCTCTAATGCACTTGGGAAATCATATTTTTGTAAATGTTAATGCATGGTGAGCTCAGTATGCTTTGTTGCCTTTTGCTAGAAGGATGCATTCACTTGCTATTAGACTGGAAGAAGCCATCTTTATTTCATATTTATATCTCTGTTATCCATTTACCACTTAGTAAAAGCATCCAGTTCATATTTAGTAATGCACTTCAGATCAGTGCATTTGCCCTGAAGAAAGGTGATATAGGTTCTTCAGAATACCTAGGTTAGTGATGGGGATCTCTTCCAGCAGTTCACTCATGGGACCCAGGTATTTGCTTCCCACTTCAGGGCATGGAGCAGATGCAACCAGTGTTATATGGATGCCTTCTGGCTGGCCAAAGCAAAAATGATCTGATGTTGCAGCTAATTCTTTAGCAGCTGCACTGCTCTGATTGCAAAGTAAACCATCTTTTTTTTTTATATTGCTAATTATTCTATTCAATGTACATCGGTCTGAAACTTTTTATCTCTTTTCAGTCTTCTATTCTGGGCTAGAATGCTATATATTTAACAGAAGAAGCTGCTCCTTTCTTTTGTCCTCTCAGTCAGTAGCTTATTTTAACCTCTCCAGTGCTAGTGTATATTAGTTGTACTGATAGGAGCACACTTATACAGGTATAACTGCATCCACATGTTAAGATGATGTACTGTATAACTGTATTGGTTAGGAATTACACCCCTAGCCAGCATAGCTATAGTAATATAAAAACTGTGCAGAGCAAGCCTGAGCAGTGTGTGTTCTTCCTCTCTGTTGCCTTGCTCTTTTCTAAGGGTAAAGGCTCTTCATTCAGTGGGGGATAGTAGTGCTCTTCTGTGTCCACACTAGTTTACTTATACTGGCAGAATGCCCCCAATATAGATGTGGCCTCAGCTGGAACATTGAGTAACTTCCCTCCTGTTTCAGGAGAGTTAAATTTACTGCAAAGACTTAAGCTCTAGTGCAGGCAGGAACTTGTTCTCTAGTTTGTTGCTTACTTAATTTAAAAATAAAGTGGCTGAATTATTTAGGGTTTCAAGGCACTTACTCCCCGTGTAGGCTTTTTAGGGCGATTTCATCTGTGCATCGAACCATGCCAGTGATGACACTGCAACGGTTTCACTGTGTTTGTTCTGGGGCTGATCTTCAATGAGAGAAAATCAGGGTGGTGTTTACATGTAAAAATGAACAACCATAGCATATATCATAAAGGATGCATATGCTTCACTGTTTCTACACTGCATTTGTGCTCAGGACCTGAGCTAAGTTTTGTCTTTCCTTGTTTAAATGTTTTCAACCTATTTCAGGATGCAGATTGCACAAACCCTTCACTAGTGACTAGAAAATACAAGGGCTAGGATGAATTCAGTGAGATAGCACGTACTTTTTCTGTTTCTCTAGAACCACCCTGATATTGCACAGCAGCTAGCCACATGCCCCTTTAATGCCCGCCATCAGGTTCCCAGAGCTGAGATCAGACATCATATATCAAGCTGTGATGACAAAAGCTGCATTGAGCAAGACATTGGTGAGAAAATATTAGACTCCTTTGGCTCTGTAAAGTCACTTCTGGAACTCTTGGGCTAACAGCGTTCTAACTTAATTTTTGCTGTTAAAGATTGTTTTAATACTCTATTATTCCATAAGCAACCCTTTACCTGTAGTGCTATGTGATACAGAAGCAGCAGGAGCCCTGGGAGACTTGAGCTTCATTCATTCTGTGTCCATGCAAATTCTCCTAAGCATCTGAGAGGCAACTGGCTTGCATTACGTTATCTGCCAGAGATTTTAGCGTTAAAATGGGAACTGTACATTGTGCCCTAAACTGTGTGTGCTGAAATGAGATCTAGATGGTAATCTGGACCGCTTAGAGCGGGAAAGATAGTGGTCATGAGAGAGGTGGGTCTCCAATGCAGATCTGACCTGATAGTGACCAAAAATCTTCATAGCCTGTCTAGTGGCATATGTGAAATAAATTGGTCTCAGTCCAGTTCTTAATGGACAAGTGTCCAGATCATAACAATCCTCACTTCTGTGACTGGGCCAGGAAGGCCGAATAACTTTCCCAATTGAAGGTGGGTTCTTCCAGTTCAGAGTGGGGCAAGTTGGGGAGGGGACTATGGGGAAGCTTTCCTACCACTGCCCATGCTGTCGGCTCTGATGAGGAGTTCACTGTCCAGGTCTGTCACCCCAGCACCTAAATCACTTGGTTATGTGGGTCGTGTTCCAATGTCTCCCCCCACTGATGTCTGTGGCTATCACTACACTGGAAGACGTACCTGTTTTCTGGCAAAAGTAGAGTTGTACTGAAGCTAGCAATGATGTGCATGTTCATGAAGACAGGGCTTGGAGCATGATAGTAGTGAAAAAACCCTGAGCAGATTTTTGTGACATGACAATAGAAACACACCTGAACTCTCTCCCAATGCATATGTTGGAGCAGCTGCACCATTGCTGAAAAATGTGTGCAGAATTGTTTAGCTTTAGAAAAGGCTTAAAACAGGGATTGGCAAATGGGGGGCTGCAAGCACCCTGCCAGATCATTTGATTTGGCCTGCCAAACATTCTGTGTTGTAGCAAACTTTCAGAGTTGGGCAATGTATAGCCTCTTAAGGTATGGCCCACCAAAGGGGTCTCATGGATTTTGTGTCCCTTTGCTACCTTCAAGGTGCCCATCCCTGGCCTAAAGAGTTTTTTGCTGCTAAGACTAGGGGAGTACTGATCAGCTTCCAGCGTATGCTGCTCCTCTCCAAAGCCTAGAGCTGTTCTGCAGCTAGGTCAAAAAACAATTAATGTCCCTAAAATAGGATTGTATTTTATCCAAAAATTTTCTCACTAAGAATTTTCTTTGCTTTAAGTGAGTCAGTCGAATAACTGCCACAGAGAGATGAACACTGTCAGCATGTGGCAGCCGTCCCCATGTGACGAAGACTGGGATAAAGGTGAGGAGGTTGATGACACAAGGTGGCTGTCAGCCCCTGCTATTCCCTTCTTCTTGCCCCCAAAGAAGTTACATGGACTAAGAGAGAGGTCCCATATATCCTTCTGCACAGATCATGTATTGGGACACCCAGTTATACTGTCCCTGAACAAATTAAGTTCTCCTGCTTCACAGGATCTACCACATGCCTGCTATTCTCTACAAAACATCTGTTGTTTTCCATGTAGTCTGTTGCACCATCTGTGCTTCGATGAAAATGGAAATTGATGATGATCATTACACTTTATATTTCTCAATTAAATGCCTGCTTTGCTGTCACTTATGCCAAGTCTTAGCTCAATTCTCATTCCATTTTGTAAACCTAGCAGCGTCTCTGCCATATTTCTCATTTTGTGTTGCTATGACGCTTGCAGAAGTTACTCAGTACTGAGCCACAATGATGTCTGTTTCCTTTGGCAGAGCTACAGGAGCAATCAGATTCTGTGTTCGTTTGGGGCACGTTCAATAGTGGCATAAACAACAGGTAACAAAAGGTTTATTTCTTTTGACAGTGCTTTTCATAGAAGATGTGCTTTCAAACTACTTGTAACTCATGCTGCTGTGTTGATGGGCAGATGCAATTTACTTTGGGGTGATGGTGGGGGAGTTCCCACTGGCATGAATCAACATTCCTATGCCTCTTGGTCAGTGTTTCCTGTTTCCTTTTAGTTGCAGATCCATAGGAGAGTATAAGAACATACTATTGCTACCAGATAATGGTTACTCCTCTAGTTCTGCTGTAGTACTATTAGTGCTGATGGTCCTGGATTCAATCCCCACTGGTTATATATTTATTGGGAGGGTTATTAAACACTAAATTGTTATGCTGGGCATGATAGAAATGCAGACTGATGTCAGCTCTTAGGCAATTTAGGCTTAAACTTCTGACACTAATCTAATCTCTCATGACCTGCTGCAAGTAACTTTTAACAGCCAGGAGATTTTGCAGGCAGTTAGAGCCCTGAATCAGAAGTAATTTTATTTTTGAAGTGTAATCACAATGTAGGTTTGGAAAATAAAGCATAATGTGTCTGGTCATTATCTGTCTCACCCCTGAACAACCAAATCATTGTACTATGCCTTACCTGTCTAATCAAAGGTCATCAATGTACAGCCTTCTACAGCCTGTAACCGTGACACAGAATTGAAGGACTGAAAGGAACCTCGAGAGGTCATCTTGTCCAGGCCCCTGCACCCGGGGCAGGACTACGTATTATCTAGACAAGTGCTTTTCAAACCGTGGGTTGTGGCCCAGAAGTGGGTCACAGAACAGAAGGCACTGGGTTGCGGTGGCTGTGGTCAGCACTGCTGACCGGGCTGTTAAAAGTCCTGTCAGCGGTGCTGCCCAGCTAAAGCAGGCTAGTCCCTACATGTTCTGACATTGTGCTGCACCCTCGCAGTGGCCAGCAGCAGATCCGTCTCCTACGTGGCGGGGTTGCGGGGGGTGCCACGGGGCTCCATGTGCAGCCCCTGCCCTGAGCACCAGCTCTGCACTGGGAGCTGGTGGAGGGCAGTGCCTGTGGGCAACAGCCACGCGGAGTCGCTTGCACGCCTCTGCCTAGGAGCCGGACCTGCCGCTGGCTGCTTCCGGGGCACAGCGTGGTCTGTGGTGCCAGGACAGGCAGGAAGCCTTCCTCTTCACCCCTGCTGCGCCACTGACCGGGAGCTGTCCGAGGTAACCCCATGCCCCTGCCCTAGCCCTGAGCCCCCCCAAACCCAGAGCTCCCTCTTGCATCCCAAACCCCTTATCCCTGGTCCCAGCCCAGAGCCTTGACTCCCCTCCTGCACCCCAACCCTTTGCCCCAGCCCAGAGCCCCCTCCCACACCCTGAATCCCTCACTCCTGGCCACAGCCCTCACCCCCACACCCCAACTCTCTGCCCCAGCCCTGAGCCCCTCCCAGACCCCTCATCCCCAGCTGTCTTGGATCAACTAGGTCACCAGAAAAAAAGTTTGAAAATCACTGATCCAGACCATCCCTCACAGCTGTCTGTCTAACCTGCTCTTAAAAATCTCCAGTGATGGAGATTCCACAACCTTCCTAGGCAATTTAGTCCAGTGCTTAACCACCCTGACAGGAAGTTTTTCCTAATGTCCAACCTAAACCTTGCTGAAATTTAAGCCCATCGTTTCTTGTCCTATTCTCAGAAGTTAAAGAGAAGAATTTTTCTCCTTTTTCCTTGTAACAACCTTTTATCTACTTGAAAACTGTTATCACATCCCTTCTCAGTCTTCTCTTCTCCAGACTAAACAAGCCCATTTTTTTCAATCTTCCCTCATAGGTCATGTTTTCTGGACCTTGAATCATGTTTGTTGCTCTTCTCTGGACTTTTTTCAATTTTTCCACATCTTTCCTGAAATGTCGCCCCCAGAACTGGACACAATACCCCTGCTCTACTCCATGCTGATTAAATGTCAACTGAAGAATTACTTCTCGGATCTTGCTTACAACACTCCTGCTAATGCATCTCAAAATGATGTTGACTCATATTTAGCTTGTGATCCACTATACCCCCAGATCTTGTTCTTCAGTGCTCCATCCTGGGTAGTCATTTCCCATTTTTGTATGTGTGCAACTGATATTGGAGTACAGGTCTCTCTCATCTTACGCTAGGGTTACGTTCCGCGGTCAGCGCGTAAAGTGAAAACCACGTATAATCAAAATTACATTGAGTTGAATGGCAGGCGAAATCGCCCGCACTACAGGAACAGTATTTAAATTATTTTTCTCTTTTTTTGCCAGCCGCGTAAAGCTGAATTTGTGCATGTTAAATGTACATAAGATGCGACAGACCTGTACTCTGGATTTGTCCTTATTGAATTTCATCCTGTGATTGGTTCCCCCCGGGGTGCCACCTGGAACTGGGGTTTCACTGAGCCCTGTGACTCACCAGCCTGGGCTCCCTCTTAGCACTGTGCTGCTGTGACAGGCTATAGACCGCTCCCACCAGCATTCACACAGGCAGGGACACACCCAGCTGCAGTTGCATGCAGGCTTTGGACAGCCACTGCATGAACCAACAATAAAGAGGCTACAGCCAAAATAACCCCCGGCCTGGGACCCCAGAGTTGTACCATCCTGCCCTGATCAAAACATCGACCAGTATGAATTTATTACCCAGTTTGCCACTCCCTCAATGTGGAGAGGACCATGCATACTTGTGTTAAGCAGGCTGAGATTTTTCACAAGACACTTTGGTCACAGGCACACCGGTTTAGATAAAATCTATCTTCTGTAGTTAATAAACTTCTTTTTTGCTTTAAGTGATTATAAGTGATAGAACACAGACCAAAGCGGATTACCTAGTAAATAAACAGAACCGCAAACTAAGCCTAAAATTCTAGAAAGATTGGATATGAATTAGCAAATTCTCACCCTGGCTGACAATATAAGCAGGCTTGCAGATTCTTAAGGGACAAGCTGCATTTGTTTTGCAGCTTGGGATCTCGTACCCCGTTCCAAAACTTTTTCTTTCAGAGCTTCTGTCTGTTGTTGAGTTGTAGGGGAGTGAAGAACAACTGATGATGTCACTCTCTACCTTATATAGCTTTTTCTTATGGCAGGAACTCTGTTTCAAACTTGGTTTCCAGACCAGTTTGTGGAAAAATTCAGGTACCCAAAATGGAGTCCAGAGACACGTGATCTGGTCACATGCCCTTGCAGAGTCGTAGCAGCCATAACTTACAGACTGGCCTTCCAGGAAGGCTAAGCTATTCCACAACCCGTTGTCTTTGTCGATGAGCCAGTAGCCGCCTTTGGCTTTTTCATTGTTGTATCTGAAAGGCTGGCTGTGGGTGTTTTCTAGAATAAGCCCATTTGAAATATAGATACCTAGTCAATATTCATAACTTCAGATACAAAAATGATACATGCATACAAATAGGATAATTGTATTCAGCAAATCATAATTTTCCCAATGACTCCTTACATGACCCATCTTGTACAAAATGCTTCATAATTATGCCATGATCATATCCTAATAATATTACTGTGATGAATATGGAGTGTAGTGTCGCACATCCTATTTACTTCAGACCATTTCTCCAGTTTGTCCAGATAACTTTGAATTTTAATCCTATCCTCCAAGGCACTTTCAACCCCTTGCAGCTTAGTATCGTCTGCAAACTTTATAAATGTGCTCTATGCCATTGTCTAAATCACTGATGAAGATATTGAACAGAACTGGACCCAGAACTGAGGCCTGTGGGACCCCACTCAATATGCCCTTCCAGCTTGACTGTGAATCACCTACTCTGTGTGAACGGTTTTCCAACCAGTTATTCACCCACCTTATAGTAGCTCAATCTAGGTTGTATTTCCCTAGTTTGTTTACGAGGAGGTTATGCAAGTCAGAATCAAAAGCCTTATTAAATTTAAGATGCACCACATCTACCACTCCCCTCCCCCATCCACAAGGCTTGTTACCCTGTCAAAGAAAGCTGTTAGGTTGGTTTGACACGATTTGTTCTTGGCAAATCCATGCTGACTGTTACTTATCGCCTTATTTTCTAGGATTCTGCAATTGGATTGCTTAATTGTTTTCTCCATTATCTTCCCAGGTACTGATGTTAAGATGACTGGTCTGTAATTCCCCAGATTGTCCTTATTCCCTTTTTTCTAGATTGGCACTATATTTGCCCCCTTTCCAGTCCTCTGGAATCTCTCCTGTCTTCCATGACTTTTCAAAGATAATCGCTTATGGCCCAGATATCTCCTCAGTCAGCACCTTGTGTATTTTAGGATGTATTTCATCATGCCCTCCCGACTTGAAGACATTCAACTTGTCTAAATAATTTTTAACTTTTTCTTTCCCTGTTTTAGCCTCTGATCCTACCTCATTTTCACTGGCATTCACTGTTCATGCAGATGTCGAAGTCTGCGTATATAGAGACGACTAGGGCATGTGTGCTGAGATGCCATTTACAGTTGAGGGCAGTGCAATATTTATAATCAAGCTTTAACTCTGATTTTTCTTGCTGTCTTTGGTTTATTTATTTCTTGTTTGGATAACTGATTAATTGGGGATTTTAGTCAAAAAGTAAATGGCATCACTGTATTCTACACTTTTGTCTAGCCTTTGCGAGGAGAAGTAACTGTTCTGATTGCATGAAGGTTTGTTTCAATTAACATACTCTGTCTTCAGTGTTAGAAAAATACTCAAATATTTATAGTAAAAGATACTTGGCTAGAAGAAGTACACGTGTGTAGGATAATTCTTATTTGATCTCTTTCAGCCCTGCATCCAGCGTAGTGATGGAACCAAAGAATAACCTAATGCCAGGCATGAGAGCACCCAGGTCCTTGCCATATAGCCTATCCTGGAAAAGCAGTAAGTGCAAAGGCAGGTGGTCTCCCCATTCTGTAAGCTGGGGCCTACATGTTAGCTCAAAGTGGAACGGGATAACTTTTCTCTGTATTTGTATTACGTGTGTCAGCATTCTCCTACATAAACTGAAATGCTCTTATTCCCACCATCAGCAAGTGGAGATGGAGAGCTCTGTAACACAGTCCTCCCTAGAAGCAGGTGCATTTCTGTGGAGGGTGGAGTATCCTCTGTGTCCAGGTTTTATTTCACTGTAGGCGGCATTGTGGCAAAGGTTGTCTGGCTCCATGTATTGCCCCCATTACTATGGCATCTGACATCTAAATGTCAGATTATTCTTCACTGCTATTGGTTGAACAAAAGTCGAGGCTTACAAACAGGTCTGAGTTTGGCACAGTGGAGCTCAACACAGTTGTGGTTCTTCAGGTGTAGCTGCTACGGGAGTCAGTGGAAGCTATACACGTGTGTAGCAGCTGTAGCGTTTGGTTTGGTTTTTGCAAAACCTGATTGAAATCTCATAGCTAGGGTGTGTCTATCCAAGGAGACCTACCAGTATTACTTCCAAGGGGATGTAACCTAAACTGAAAAGGCCTTTGTTATTTGAAATAAGTGTTCACATAGGAAACCACCCACATAGTGGTGTAGTAATGTGTACTCCTGAGGGAATTCTGCGCTAAAAAATTAAACATTCTGCACACAATATTTTAAAAATCTGCATATTTTATTTAGCAAAATAACACAATATAATCACACCAGTTTCAGTTATTTTGGTAATTTAATTCAAAATACCTGTCAGCCAGCAAAAAGATTCCCCCAGGAGTAGAGAGTCAAAGAAACTCCTCCAACAGCCCAGTTCCTGTTTCTCTGTTAGGCTTTTGTTGGGCACCTGTCTGAGTGTGTCACACGTGTCAGCTGGACACATCTTGGGAGAAATCTCTGCTCTTCCAGTCTGACACCCACACCCCCAGCATCCAGCTGTGGGACACCCCCCTAGCCCAGACACCTACACCCCCTACCAGCCAGAGCATAGCTGCGGGGGAAGCGGGGGGAGCGGCCGCTCCCCCCGAGCACATTTTCCAAAAGTGGCGCCTTTCCAGCCAGCACTGAACTCTGGAGCCGGGTTTTGCATGCGGCCGCCAGCTGGCTCTCAGCTCTGCACTGCCTTCCCGCATCCCCAGCTGGTTGCCTGGCTCTCCAGGGATGATGATGAGGAGGCTCCTGCCTGCCCACTCGCAGCTGCCCGGCTCGCTAAGCTGAGCCACGCTTGGCACATGCCGCCCAGGCAAGGGTGGGCTCTGCCGGGAGGGGAAGGTGCGGCAGCACGGTGTGGGAGGCTGAGAAGCAGCAGCCCCGTTGGCCCCCGGCAGCCCCATGCAGAGCGAGGCGGCCACACGGTGGGTAAGGTGGCTCTGAAGCCCAGCTGGTGCCGACGGAGGAGGTGGAGAAGGAAAGAAAAAGACGGGCGGGGGTGTTTCTCGTGGTCTGTCTTCAGTGGCATCTTTTCTCTGCAAGCAGCGGCAGCCCGGGGAATGACTCTGCTGCAGTCGAGCCACCGCTCTGCTCCAGGGGGTGCGCGGGGACGCCGGCCACTGCTGTCTCTGTGCTCTGAAGTTGGTCCAGCAGAGCAGGGAGGCGAGGATGATGTCGGGCTCTCCCCCGCGGAGGGGGCTGAGGGAATGGCAGGACCAGGAGGCAAAGGAGAGACATTGGGTTATTGCCCCCCTTCCCGTGCTTAACCCCCTCCCCTCTTTCTTCTTTCTCTCTCTGTAAATTATCACCAATTCAAAATAGTAGTGTGCAAGTTGACTGGATAATGGTAATAGCATAATCTCTTGTTGTAACATTCTAAACCCTACTTACCTGATTTTTATATTAAACACTTACTATACATCATACAATAAATCCGACAAACAAAACCTAGGAAAACTGTATTCTTTCTGTGTCTTATTTAAAGTTTTCCAGTAATCTCCTCTTGCTTCAGAATGCCTCATGCGTCACCCATACTGTTTGCAATAGGATTCAGCCTGTGGCTTGGCTGCTGACTCTTCACTGCTTCCTGAAGAGCTGGGAGCTCAATATTAATCTCAGACAGATACCCGGTACTATATCCAGAAGCACAACTCTGTATATGGGGGGGAGAGGAGGGAATTATTGACCTTGTGCATATGTAATTGTGTTTGGTGTTTGTAAGACAAGGTATAATAATCACACTTCCAAATTGCAATGAACTGTGGAGAAGTTCCTGTTTGGTGTGAGATGTTACTTATACCTAGATGCACTCCCCTTCCCCACCCCCAGCTCTATGCATGCTGGCTTGGGAATATCACTGCTGTAGTGTCAACTTTTAGAGAGCTTCACATGCACCTCTTCTAGTATTACGGTAAGTTAAAACAAGCTATAGTACATTGGGACACTAATACTCTATTACAGTGTTTGCATTAGCATATTAAAAGCAATAACACTTAACAGACCAGTGTATCCAGGACATAACTAGCACACTTCCCCCACCGATACCTAGTAGTTGCACTGTTATTTCCCATAGCTACTTACATTGCAGCTTTTTTTGTTAAAACTAAATTGGGAAGAAAGACGATTGATTCAGAACTTGTTTAATGGTTACTTTATTGCTATAGGCTTGGAGGGAGGAAGGTTTCTATGATGTAGGCAAGATCAGGTGTTTTATCCAAAACCAGAATATGAATGGTGCTCTCCTTGGTGGCTGGCTGACCTTGAATTATTGTCAAAAATTAGAGGGTGTACACATCTCCTTCCTCACAGTTTGGTTGAGGATTCCATTGATAAGAGGATTGGCCTCAAATACCTGGTTGTAGGACTCTTCCATGGTATAGTTTTCATCTTGGGTGGCCCGGTCCTAATTATATTAAAGCATGTACTTTAGTCTTTGTAATTATCTGTTATAACTCTGTAGCTTTTTATGAAGGCATGAGTAAAATAAAAGTAGCTGCAATAGTTCCACGGTTAACTCAAACTGAAAATTTACATAATTTAAATCAGACTCCTAATCTTAATTTTTGCTTAATAAATAAATCTATAAGAAAACTCTGTTGGGAAACTGCTACAGTTTACTTGAGTGCACTTCTCCTATATAGGTCAATAAGGATCCTGTCTGGCTGAATACTGGCTGCTCTTTCTTTCTTTGATCTGCAGAGCGACTGATGCTTTTCAGATATGGGTTGTGGGTACAGGAGGGTTTAATTGCATCTTATCTCTTGGCCCTAGCTACTGATCTCCCTTCTTGTTGCATTGATAGTGGGTGTGTCTCACCTTTTTTTTTTTTTTTAATCATATATGCTAGGGACAGTCATGTCCTCTTCTCCTCTCCTGATGTCAGTGTAGCTGCAGGCAGTGCAAAATGTACTCAAGTCATATAGTATCTCAAATGCAAAGCTGCATTTCACTGATCTGAGGTTTGAAGAACAATGTGGAACTAGCTATTTTGTGGGATGTCTAGATTTCATTCCTGTAGTAACAGAACTGGTTGATAGGAAAGCAGGAAGAAAGTTTTTTTTGTTGGGGTGTGTGTGTGTGCACGTACACAGCTTAAATTGGTTAAAAACCCTAACTTTCAGTACTCAGTGTTTCAAAAATGTTAGACTGCCAACCTGTGTCGTAGAGATGTCTTTTGTTTAACCTCCCCCCCCCCCCCATGAGTGAAGCTGCTTTAGGGGAAATTACTGCTTTGTAAACCCTGAAGAGCTATGAGATCTTTGCTCACCAATACTCATTCTTGTATTTGTCATGCCTTTTTGGTGACTTTAGTATTACAATCTATTATAAATAAAGTGCATTTCATTGATTTTTAAAATGAAATTAGTAACTGGAAAAAATATCACAGGTTTAAAAAAATACCGGCCAATTATAAACTACTGTATTGTCATTTACTTTCTAGAATCTAAAGTATATCTAAGTATAATCTGTGCAAACACTTCTGTTGCCTCTATCATTCTTGTGTTTTTATTTTAAGTACAAAATAAATATGTATGATGAATTTAAAAGTATGTAATTAGTAATTTGATATGTTGGGTGGTGTCTTTTTTAATGTGTTCGCTCCCCCTGATGTTAGAACTTGGCTACGCCACTGAGAGGGAGAAACAGCCTGATGCTGGCTCCCAGGCTTGTACAGAGTTTCCTGCATGCCATTTCCTTCCTTCAGGACATGCTGGGAACTGCACCTGCGTGGAACAGTCCAGCTCCCCGTCCCCCTGGCAGTGTCATGTATTTGCAAGTTGGAGAGCCAGGCTCTGGTTGGTCCCGCATCTGCTACTGACGGTGCTGCAGAGCTGCTGGCTAATTCTGCTGGCCGGGGGGGGGCGGGGTGTGAGGGGGAGGAAATGAATTTTTGCATTGTGTTGTGGCTTAAAATTCCTCCTGGAGTAAATGTTGGAAAATTTCCCTTATATACAAGCCTGGGTCTGTGCACAGCAGTGTCTATGGATGAGTCTGTTGTCATTGTTGGGGAGTGTGGGCTCAAGACTTGGCATTTTTCTCAGTCATCTGAGTCCATCCCTGATGTGCTGAAATGGCTTACACCCCTCCCAGAGTCTGACCCTGGGCTTCAGCTCCATGCCCTACTGTGAATGCCCTATCTCAGTCCTTTGCTGCATGGCTGTCCTGCTTTCCTGTCAGCTACACATCATGCCAGTGGAGGGGATGGGGGTCTCTGAAACTGATGTCAGGTTGTGGGAACTGGAAAAGGTTCAGAAAAGAGAAGCAAAAATGATCAAGGGTCTGGAATGGCTTCCATACAAGGAGAGACTAAAAAGATGACTAAGGGGGTTACGATAGAGGCCTATAAAATCATGACTGTTGTAGAAAAAGTGAATAGAGAAGCATTATTTCCCGTTTCACATTATACAAAAACCAGGGGGTCACCTGATAAAACTAATAGGCAGCAGGTTTCATACAAACAGAAGGAGGTACTTTGTCACACAGTGCACAACTAACCTGTGGAACTCATTGACTTGCGGTGTTGTGGTGACCAAAAGTGTAACTGGGTTTAAGCAAGAATTGGATACGTTCATGGAGGATAGATCCATCAATAGCTATTAGCCAAGATGTTACCCCCTTGCTTTAGGTGACTCTAAATCCGTGACTGCTAGAAGCTGGGCGTGGAAGAGAGGGGTGGATCACTCCATAATTGCTCTGTTCTGTTTATTCCCCTTGAAGCTCTGGTAGGGGCCACCAATGGAGACAGGATGCTGGACGAGATGGAACGTGATCTGACCTAATATGGCAGCTCTTATGTTCTTATGAACTCTGCCACATATGACTCTTCTCAAGGTTTTGTTCTTTTAAAAACTGATTCAGTTGCTCAGTGTCCTAATAGCCCGATCCCCAAAGCATGGAGTTCAGGGTAACTATTATTAAACCGCCTCATTGTATTCCATGATATTTGGATCTTATGGAGGGAGTTTCATGTACTCGCCCTGTACTTACTTGAAAATCTTTTTACCCCTTAGACAGCAGCAAGCACTAACTGGAAGGAAGTGTGACCCACTGAGCGTTTGTCTTGGTCCCCTTGTCAAACTGTAGCTGTGACGTCCTGGCAATAAAGCTGTCCTGTTCTGGGGATGCCTGAGGCTTCAAAGGAATTTTCTTGTAATATCTTGCTCTCTTTCAAGTGGCCATTAGTTTAAACGTTAGGGGGGGGTTATGATCTTTTACTTCTGAGTATCTGACAGAGTTTCTGTGATGTGGGCATCTGTTCCCAGTGTGAGCCCCACCAGCTACAGAGACTGTCTCCTTGATCTTGGGCAAGTTACTTAAGCTCTCTGTGCCTCAGTTTCCCCATCTATAGACTGGAGGGACAGTAATACTCACCCTGCAAGCTAAGTATTACTAGCTATCTGAGAAGATCAACATGTAACTTATGAAGCATCCTCAGATGAAAGGTGATGGAGAAGCACAAAATAGCATTATTAGGGTTTAAAACGCTTTGAGTAGGAATTGGCCAGTTTTAAAAAAAGCAGGCCTCCACTTTGCAGGAGATCCCCATTGAAGTACACCCGTTACTTGATACCAGCTGTAAATTGCCAGGCAAAAGCATGAATGAACTGAGGATGCAGTATCGTGGGCGCAGTTATTTGCAGTGCAAAATACACTCCACATAAATGGGGGCTTGGTGTGAAGCTTATTTCTGTAGTTTTCGCACCCTTTATTTTTATCACTGTATTTTGAGCTAGCAGGTCAAACTGTAACTCTGAAGTGTTGAGTGATGAATACGTTTCAAAAGCATAATGTCTAACAGTCTGGTTGTAATACTCTCATTTAAGAAAACTCTGAAAATCATAATACACTATGCTATGGGGGAGGGGAGCTGAGAGAGATGTGATTAATTCCCAAGAAATGTGGTTTCCCCAGCTGTTAGGCCTGCAAATTCATGGTGATATTATTTATATTGTTACAACCAGGATCTCATGGTGCTAAGGGCTGTACAAACAGAACAAAAAGACAGTCCCTTCCCCAAAGAGCTTAGAATCCAAGTAAGAATCTGAAAGTCACGCTGGCTTGTGCATTGCCAAGAATTAGAAATTCTGCACCTGGAACTCAGTTTGACTAATCTGGCTGTACACAAGCCAGCTCTCACTCTCAGCTGTGCTGGCTTTGCAGTGCTAACAGAAATAGTTTGGTCAGTAAAGTAAGCAGAAAGATAACAAACAAATGCACCTAAGTAGCAGGTCAGAGTAAAGGGAACTGTCTAATATCCTCGATTTTTCAAGCCAGTACTATACTTTAAAAATGCCCCATTAAGTGGATGTACTTAGAGCAGCAGTGAAGTTTGCGTTTTGCCTTCAAAACACTCCTCTTTTGGACTCCTTTTTAACCAAACCTGTTGGGTATAACCAGATGCTTAATCACCTCCCACATTTAAAAAGCCAGCCAGCCCAGGATATTGTACCAATTTCACAATAAAACCTGTTTGGTGCATGTGTCTAGGGAGTAGAGGATGCATTGTTGGCAGTCCTCTGCTTTTTTTTTTTTTTTAAATGCAGAGGTGCATGGATGGGAAATTGGTACTTGGAAAAACAATGGCTCATCAGCTTTTGCTACAGTCATCACTATGGGCTGGCTGGCTATTTTATGGAATAATAGACCATTTCCAGATGCTGGAAAGTAGGTATCCTGCTACATGTGGACTCTCCACCTGGAATAATTGGACAGGTACTGGAACATTTCACAGACAAAACCTGCAATTGGTCTTGTTACTGTATGGGCAGGCCACCATGGGAGTGTGTGCACCTGTATCTGATTAGATTTTCTAGTACATTAATCTTGTGAGATGAGATTTTCTGAGAAGGATACTTGAGAGGAAGGGGGAATGGCTTAGCTCAATGCCTGAAGGTCACAGCATTGATAAACACACACTGGAGATGAATTCAGAGGTGTCTGTGTACATTGGATTGGTTGAGGGTGAGTTAAAGCAGAAGGACTTATTCCAAGTGTGCGGTAACCACCCTTAACATGCCCAAATAGAGCAGCTGGTCATAGAAAGCTTTAGCCAGCTTTCTAGCCAAGGTGTGGTGAGGATCCAGTCTAGCAGGGCTTCCCAGAGACCTATAGAATGTACCTGTGCTTCATATTTGATCTTTCCTAATGAATCATTGCACTACGGGCTGATGCATGGGATCAGCCTTGTTCTGCTGGGTAAAGTCACAGCAGTAAGGACGGTTGCTTGGTTTTGATTCCACTGAAGGTGTTGGAGCTCCAGCCAGACAGGCTGGGTCTATTTTGGGGAAGGAACTAATGCTGAGCTCACTCGGGTTGGGCACTAGTCCTGCCCTTGCATGAGCACAGCCAGAGGGGCGGGAATAACAGTAGCACCACCATACATTGGGACTTTGTATAGAGCAGTGAGACGTCTGCTTCCCCCAGTTAAGGAAGCTTTTCCTGCGTGTTGCTTGTAAACAGAACAGTTTGTCTAAAGTGGAGAATAAATTCCCTCCTTCTCTGTGTATATAAAAGAGCCCCCAGGCCTCCAGCCCCATCTCCCTGCTCCCTAGTATGCTGACCAAGGAGCAAAACACTCGCTCCTCTGTGCTAGTACAGGTGTTGCTTGTGCTCTTATGGTGGCAGCACGAGGAGTGCTGCTTCGTTGCCCTGGTGAGACCGCAAACTGCCTGGTTCTGAGCACAAGTGTGGAAGAACAGTCCAAGTGTCTCAAAGTTTCAACACAGTGATTGACTTGGCAGGGGGGGATGGGGGTGGTGGTAGCTTGTGCACCTACATTGAGTCCGAAGCAGCTTGTCTGATGCTTACAACTGGGGGATGATGTTAGAGCTGCTGCTATTGATTATCTACAATGTCTTGCTTTGTAATCTAATTGCAGGAGCTGGTAACTGAAGACCAGAGAAGAGAAGAAGCTGCTATTGAATGCTTATCTGTTTCCTTTAGAAATGTGAGGTGCTGCTTAAGAGACTCAGATAAACTCCCTCTGTGTTGGCTAAGCACTCGCAGCCCTAACCTTCCTGCAGAACTGTCCTTCACATATCTGGCTGCTGTCCTGAAATCATCCCGACCAAGGTAATTGGACAGAATGCTGTTAACCCTTGATACCAGAGATTCTCAAAAACTAACTCCATACACGCTGGTGCCAAGGAGCTAGCAGAGTTCAAACGGTCTGAATACAAATGCTCTACAAGTTACCTCCTGTAGGGTGTTTGCATTAATCATTGCTGGACTCCTGCATATCTTTGCATTAAAATGTGTTGTGGCTGTTTACCCCTGCATGGTACTGATGGTGCGTTTCTCTCATAGGGATTGCAGTGCCAGGTCAGGCCATTGGTCCAAGTGGGCCCCCTCACACTGGGGGTAAGCTCTCAAAGTAGTACGGCTCTCCCTGATGAGGAGTTAGGCATCTGAATGTTTGGGTCCCTCTAAGTTTCCCTTTAGAGACCTTGAATGTGTACTAGTCCTCGGGTGTCCCAGGGTCAGATCAGCCGCAGCCCTAAGGCTGCCTGTTGTGCCCATCCACCTAGATGTGAAAAGGAGCTGCCATTCAGACTGCAGATGGTGTATGGGGGAGTTGAAGCAAAAAGCCTTTTAAACAAAATATTCTCATTGCTGTTTTGATTAGGCCTAAAAGTTCATCTGTAAGGGAGCTGGGATGGGGGATTCAGTGAGGTTAGGGTGGCAAGTGCTTAGCCAACACAGAGGGAGTTTAGTCTGAGTCTCTTGAAATGGTGCCTTATCGATAAAACAGTTGCACTGGGCCCTAACACCGCACCTCATACATGGTGCCCAGTGCATGCTGCTGCTTGAGCACCTCTGGCCTGGCGCCCCTCTCTAGTCTCGCTCAGATTCTCTTGTGCAGTGGGGGCTTTTATACTCAGTGGTGTTTAGTTCTGAGCAGGAGTGTGTGTAGGTGTCCTTGGACTTCATGGGGAAGGTGAGGGAATGTTAATTTCTATAAGGACTGGGGTGTCAGGAGTATTATGCATGCTGGAATGTCCCCCCGGTCCAGCACCTCGTGTCAGGTGAGCTGGATAACATTAAAGCAGGAGAATATCCAGCCAGATCCTGGTCCATAGCTCTGTCCCATCTGTGTCTGTCCAGCAGAGCAAAGGGGACAGAGGGCAGCCAGGGATTTCCCTGACATCAAGCTGGCATAACGGGTTTCATGCTACCTGCCCCCTTCTCCTGGGGCAAAGAAGTGCAGGAGTGGGCCTCCCTAAAGCATGGTACACTCCAACCATTGGCCCAAAGAGCAGTCTCAGGAGAACTGCTGTAGTCAGCATAGTTTCAAGTAGTCCTTAGGCTGCATTAATTACGCTAGAAAATATTTCCGTCCCCGGCTGGCTCCAGCATCGGCGTGTCAGCCAGACATAGGATCTGGCCCATCACATTCTAGTCAAATCTGCCTTGTCCTGTTCCCCTCCACTGCACAAAAGAGATTTGATATTCTGAGTAAAGAGCAAAGGCCCCTCCTCACTCTTCGTCTAGCATCACTACTTGATCCTGCACAGGAAGGATAATCCTGCGCTTGACATCCGCTTGTCACCATGGAAACACATATAGGGAGTGAAGTGTGTTTGGTCAGAAAGCAAGTGTAGCAAACACTTGCAGGGGTGTTTTTGTTCTTAACCCTCTGAAAGATAAGACCTTAACTTGAAAGGGGGCATCTTGGAGAAGAGGACACCTACTCCGATGTCTCCTCTGCTCCGCCAGAGCTAGGCAAAGCGCTGCTGAACTCTGCACTCAGCTGCTCTTGAGGTTACAAGCTCTCTGCTGCTCTAACACCCACAGGTTTTTTTTATTGCATTTTTTTTTATTTGTGGGTTTGGATTGTGAGGAATCAGTTCCTTTGATTCTTTTCAACCCACTCTCCACGTTCGTTATCCTTAGTTTGTGAGCAGTCAGTTCATTTGGTCTGTCACCCCCACCAAGTGCTGGAGGGATCCGTCTCTGCTAAAACACAGGACAGCAGCGTATCCCTGAGCTGTGCTGAAGCCTGGCCCTGTTCAAGGCTTTCAAGGCACTTAGGAAAGTGTGCTCCAGAATGAAACCGGGCTGTAATCCTTTCTAGCAGGGCCTCTAGCAGTGCTGGTGGTGTAGGCAGCCCAAAGATACGTCACTGTCCTATGAGGTCTCAATCTCACATGAACTCAGAGAAAAATTGTAGCTGCTTTGCTTAGAAAAGCTGTTGTGTTGCATGTCTTCAGAAGCCTCATGGGCATTGGCTGAGGTTGTAGGAGAATGGCCTGGGGAATGTCCTAATAACAGGAGAACCACTTCAAAAAGTGTGGGAATGTATCTGAAGCTCTCTGTCACCCTCAAACTGGCAGCTGGAAGGTGCTTGCCTGTGACCAAGTTTCAGTCTGGACCAAAATCCCTTGAAAACAGTGGTTCCTGTTGGCACCCAGATACAGCTGTGACTAGTGGTACACATAGGAACTGTACAATCGGCCAGATCCTCTTCTAGTGTCAGTCGGCTTCAGTGGAGCCATGCCTGTCTACAACGGCTGAGGATCTGGTTGTAGAATTAGAATATCTAATTCTAAAATGCTGTGTTCTTGCTGAAATGGACCCACCAAAGGCACTTATACCTGAGCTGGAAACCAGGGCTATGATGTCAGAGACCACCCAGCATCTTCTGCCTTGTGCAGAAATACAGCCCTTTTCCTAAATCGGAGCCAGATCTGGTGTTTGGACAGTGACTCCTGCAGAGAGACACAGGACCCAGTTCATTGGTGCCCTTGCCCTTGTGGCTTGTCACAGCAGCTTTGTGGTGGTGGGAGTGATTGTCTCAAGGCACAGGACAGCAGTGAGCTGGGGCAGAATGTCTGTATGCAGGATAAATCAGTGGTGGTCTTCCTTACAAGAAAGCTTCACCTGACCACCCAGCAACTTGATGTTCCTCCAGGGTTAGAAACAAGGGGAAGTTTGAGAAGCCTGTTGGCAAAAGTTACTCTCTGGTTTCCTTTTTTTTAAAAAAAAGTGCATTTGAGCTAAAGTTTTATTTTTGGATGTGTTCAGGCTGGGCTGAAAACCTACAATTTGCTAGTCTGATTATGGGTACACAGGGCCATTAGCAACAGTGTAACTAGCTAATAGCCATTGGGCCACCATTCCTGCACTAGTTAGGTGCAGTTCTGAAAATGGGGTTCCCACAACTTGGTACCAGATTTTCAAGATTACGGAGGAGTTTTTGTTTTGTTTCCCATGTTTTGAAAATGCTGTTCCTAAAAGCTGTCCCTGGCTGTAATTTTGTTTGTATTTCAATAAAACCTGTTTTGGGTTGCTCAGACTGCCTTGTCCTCTTACACCACTTTAGCAGGCCATTTTATTTCCTTTTCCTTTGTCTTCCCACACAAAAATGAAGAGAGAGAGAGAGAACCTCTTTATAGCATCTCTCTCTCTCTCTCTCTCTCTCTCTAATCCTGTAAGCAGCCCTGTCTGCTCTGAAGAATTCCATCATCTCAGAATGGTAGATTACATTACCTCCAGCACTGAGTGGTGAATTCTAGATTGTAGTGAGATTGGTGTGACTGAGCTGTGTGTGCCTTTAACGAGGCTGTGCATTGGAGAATAAAATCTGATTTAAGGAGGTAATTGATCCAGTCTAGCAACAGGAAAATGAGCCCCCAGTAGTGGCAACCTAGAACAACACAAATAGGTTTTAGGCTGTAGGTAACATTTCCAATGCTTAAATTACTTAAGAGCCTTTGGCCTTGTCGGTGTGGGAAAAGATTTTTTGGTTTAAGTGAAAGTCTGAATTTTAACCATTTGAGCTGCATGGGTCTGAGGCTCATGGACATTGAGTTCAGTATCCAAAAGGCCTTTGTTGGTTTGGTTTATAGCAATTGAGAAGGGATTTAAGCTAAACCACCCCCACTAAGACACTCTTCTACTGGAAGAAGAGTGCCCCTGCAGGCGGGTTACACCGCTGGCATCACTAGTCCTAAACAGCTGCATTGACCTGAGTTCCAGTCATGCCCATCGCTCATTTCTCAGTTTCCAAAGCATACAGTATTAGGAAATACAAAATTAAGATTTAAACGTAAATTCCATTGTCTGGTAAAATAGCAAGACTCCTAATTTATTGTCACAAAACCACCCCCGCCTTCACCCAAACCAAATTACCAGTTCTAATTAACCTAATTTTGAGTCTGAAGTGCAATAGCTACACTATCTTCATCAGTGTGTATAACTTATGGTAAAGCATAACATTGACACTGACCTTACGTGTAAACAAAATATCAATCACAATGACTAACCTATCTCCAGCCTTGGAAGTCTGTAAAACATGGTATCAGTCAGTTTCATGGTATTCCCCTGATAGTCAAGACCTAAATCCCATTTTCAAAGGTGAATGAGAAACTTGAGTTTAATGTAAACAGATTGTGGTGGTCCAAAATACTGTTCCTTGAACACTTCTCTTTTGGAAGCTATTGCTAAAATCTTTCACGAATGAAAGAAAAATTCTGCATAATTTTGAAGCCTGTGATGCAAAATTTAAAACAGAAGGACATCATCTGCTAGGGGAAACTGTCAGCTCTACACTGGAGCGAGGGCAATCTGTACCGGCAACCAGCTCTGGCCCAGAGCTAACGAAGAAGGTGACTTAAATCTGGTTGTGCAAAGGCTTATCTAAACGTGCTTTTCTGTAGGCACGTGTGGTCCCATTGAATGGGACTCTGCACATAGCGTTAAATACATGTTTGCAGGACCCAGGGTTATGAGTCAGCCGTGCATGTCACACGAGTTTGGCTTTCAGAAGCAGAGAACTTTTACGTTGGGATGGGTTTGTTCTGTTGGTGGTTAGTGCTGTGCCCTTTGAACTTGAGCTGAAGTGAGAGCTCAGTTTGAATGGGCCCTAGGATGATTCTGGTTTGGGAAGGTTCTTTAAGAAAGCATTCAGTTCCCTGGTGCTGCAGTGCATTAGCTCTGCTGCCTTTGCTTTGATCATGTTTTTTAGCTGTCAGTCTAAAATAGTCTCAAAATTGTGTTTTGGGTACTGCAAAGGGAAACAAACACTTCAAGCACCTGCCAGAATTAATCCAGGTAAAAATGTCTGATTTGGGGAGAGGGGAAAATAAACGTTTAAATAACCCTTCCCAGGTCCCTGCAGACCTGGGGTTCTCACAATGCAAGTGACTCCTTGTTTATCTTTATTGCCTGGGACTAAATTTTTGAAAGCACAGACGGTTCCAAGGCCTGCAGCTGTGCTTGTCAGACAGGAGTGTGAAATCCCCTTTCTTTATGTGCGGAGCATCCTTCCCACCAGGCTGGAGAAGCATCTCAAATGCTGTTGACCCCTTTATGGCACCTTAAGAAGCGGCATATTTCTGTCAATACATTCAGCAAATTGTGTGTTGTCTATTTCATGTTGGCCATGAAATACAGACCGCCTGATGGAAACCTTATTTCAGAATGTCAACGCTGGGCGCTTTGAAGGGCAGGCAGCGTTCGCAGCCCTCACATTCGCTCCTCACACGCGGCAGGCTCCCCGCGGGGCCGAGAGTTGCTTTTCTTTCTTTCCGAGGCGCTTTGTGTCTAGAAGGCTGCAATTGAGGCTTTGGCTGTGCAATCTCCTTCTGGGCTTTGCTTCCAGATTTGTTTAAATTGGGTTCTTTGCAGACTTGCTTTTCTCAGCCTCTGTGTTTGTGTTTCAGCCTGAGAGAATAAAAGCATTTAGCCACTCCGGTTCCATGGTGGAGTGAATAATCCCCACACAGCCCTGCAGGTGCAGGGAGGCTGGCAGGTATACTTCTTTAATTGCAAAAATAAAGCATCAACCCAACTTAATTTGGCATTTATCCATAATCAGTGAGCGCTAGGGCAGGCCTGTTCCTGAGATAAGCTGCAGCTGATGGCCGGAAGCCAAGCCAGAGGCCTTGTTCTGTTACTGCAGATACAAGGAGCCAGCAGGGTGTGTGTGGGTGGGGGGACAGAGTTGAGCCCTGGGATGGATGTTGCCCCATGAGCTGAGCCGAGGTCGGATTCTAAGGTGGGGTGGCTGGCTGGGGTCACTAGTTTGGGGCATGGAAGGATGAGCTTTAAAGTGCCTGGTTTGTTTCTGGGTCCCTGGGGGACTCCCCATTGGCTTTGGCTTGGGAGGGCGACAAGGTGGCAATTACCTCTCAAGATGCTGCCCTGGTAGGCATGGCCCTGTGGCATCATGGGAGAGAGGACGGGAGTGACCTCTGCAGGGAGGGTTTGAGCCCACCCCTTACACCAGCGAGCCCTCCCCAGCCATGGCAGAGCGCAGCCCACCCTGTGGGCACAAGGGGGATCTGGGATCTGTGTGCCCCTGCACAGCAGCCTCCCTCAGGGCAAAGCACCCCCGGCTCCTGAGGAAATGGCCTGGCTCCTTGGCCTCAGGCCCTGCGCAGCCTGTTCCACCCCACCCCTTTAACACCAGCCCTGCGCTAGCGCTTGAATGTGGCTTGTGTGGTGGCTCTAAAAAACCCACCTCCCCGAGGGGCGTAGCTCCCAGCGCTGATGCACTGTCTACACTGGCATGTTCCAGTGCTGAAACTTGCAGTGCTCAGGGGGGTGTAGACAAGCCCGCACCCTCTTCTGCCAAGCAGCAGGGCCCCGCGCCGCCTGAGCCTTTCTGGAGATCAGGAGGATGGCGGCGTAGTTCATGTAGCGGCTGCTTCTTCCCTTGAGCCGGGAGCACCAGCTGGCAGGCCTTGTGCCTGTAACCCACAACGGGGAGGGGACGGGGGACGGACAGACAGAAGAGCTGTCCCTTCTGCTCCTGGTGTCTGGGCCAATGGAGATGTCAGGAAAATGGGGGAGGAGGTGGGGGCAGGGAAGGATAGGATAGGGCACGGAGGGGAGAGGCGAAGCTGGGGACCGAGGCAGGGAAGGATGGGATGGGGTGCAGCGGGGGGAGGCAGGGACGAGGGTAGGGAAGGACAGGATGGGGCGCAGGGGGAGGAGGCAGTGATGGGCAGGGAAGGACGGGATGGGACACAGAGGGGGCAGGGAAAGATGGAATGGGGCGCAGAAGAGAGGTGGGGATGGGGGCAGGGAAGGATGAGATGGGGCTGGGGAGAAGGTGGGGCTGGGGCTGGGGCAGGGCAGAGAAGGACGGAATGGGGCCAGAGGGGTGAATGGGGGCAGTGAAGGACAGGATGAGACAGGGCCAGAAGAGTGAGGGGGAATGGGGAAGGATAGGATGGGATGGGGCTAGAGGGGAAGGCAGGGAGGGTAGCAGGGCAGGACAGGATGGGGCACAGGGCGGGGCGGGGGGGGGGGCAGGCTGGGATGGGGGCCGTGGGGGGTGACGGGGAGGGGGGGGACGGGGCCAGAGGGGGAGGCGGGACGGGGGGCGGGGTGGGGGGGGATGGGACACAGAGCAAGGAGGCAGGAACAGGGGCAGTGAAGGATGGGATGGGATGGGATGGGGCCAGAGGGGGCGAGGAGGGAACAGGGGTGGTGAAGGATGGGGTGGGACCAGAGGGGTGAACGGGGGCAGGGTAGAACGGGATGTGACCAGAGGAGGAAACAGGGCAGGGAAGGAACGGATGGCAGGGCCGCCCAAAGGGGAGGGCAAGTGGGGCAATTTGCCCCAGGCCCCGCAGGGGCCCCCACGAGAGTTTTTTGGGGCCCTTGGAGAGGGTCCTTCACTCGCTCCGGGGGCCCGGAGCTTCTTCCGCATCGGGTCTTCGGAGGGGGGGGTCCTTCCGCCCTGGGGCTGAAGGACCCCCACCGCCGAATTACTGCCAAAGTGGGGCCCCCTGCTACCTAAGACCCCAGGCACCCTGAATCCTCTGGGCGGCCCTGCGAGATGGGACCAGATGGAGGCAAGGGGCGAACGGGGGTGGTGAAGGATGGGCAGGAAGTGGGGGGGAAATGGGGCAGGGAAGGACTGGGCCAGAGGGAGCATGAATTTCTATGCAGCCCTGCACACCGCTTATGGGGGAGGGATTCCGGCTCCTGAGGGAGCTCACGATGGCACCAGAACACACAGGAGGAGACAGGCCAGACCAACTGGCCCCTCTGCCATGGGGCACAGGGTGGCTTCCTGCAGGGCCAGCTCTGGGCCTGTTCGACTCGTCGGCCCCTGTGCAGACACAAGAGCCTCAGCTGACCAGCTCCAAGGACGTGCGCCTCAGTTTCCTTCTGAGCGATGTGAGGGCTCATGATCCCAACACCCTCCCAGGGCCCTGCAGGCAGGGAGCCTGCAGTGAAAGCAGCGAAGGGAGCCCAGAAGGGCTGGGGTCTGCCTGCTGCTCTGCTCCAGCTAGTGCAGGGCTCTTAGCCGAGGGGTCGTGACCTCCCTGCCCTTCCCATATTGCTCAAGGGGAGGGGGCCTGGTTGGCTGGGAGGAGGGGAAGGGTTCAAGGCTCTGTCCTGTCTCCGAGGGCTGCTGCTCTGATGGCACAAGAACCTGTGGTTCGTTGCCTGTTTGGAGATGAACCATGGAAACAGAAGGCAAGTGGGGTCAATCAATGTGATGAACCAGGGCAAACAGACGTGGGAGGCTGAGTCAGTGCAAGCAAAGCACGGCCGGCTGGGGCGACTCAAGAACTGGGCTGAAGTCGGACTTAACAAACAAGCGATGGGGCCGGAAAGTAATGGGCCAAAATCGGTGGTGTGAGTATTAGGGTTAAGTGGTGGACAAAATACTGAGCAGAGGAACTGTGCCCCCCGTGGCCTCCCTTGTGGGGTTCTTAAAAAGAGAAGGCAAAAAAAAAAATCCCAGTCCAGCTCTCACCTGGATCCCAGCATCCCAGCTCATCTTGTCCAGCTCGCATCATCTCATCCTGCCCACCCCCAAGGCAGAGGGAGCCGACCAGACCAGAGGACTTCCTTCCCGGCCAGCAGACCTTGCTCTTGTTCAAGGAACTTTGTTTTTCATTTGTGAGACTCCTGAAAACCCTCCTGGCACCCAATCCCCAGCCCAGCAGTGGGGACAGCCGATGGGCAGCGCTGCAGGGACGTGTAAGAACCTTGCGTCCCCTTTGGGTTACCCCACTATTTCTTCCCGCCGGTCCTCTCTCTCGCTCCCTCGGCTTTTCCGCGACTCCTGAAATCAGCTGCACTGCGCGCATCACCACAGCGAGACGAGACCACCCAGTCCTGTCTGAGGAGAACAGACCCAGCCAGATGGTGTCCCTGACAGGATGTGAGCCTGAGACCAGACCAGGTGTTGTGGCCAACCTGCCAGCCTAAAGCAGCCTGCCGTCCTGTGGTCCAAGAACAGCAACAAACGCTGTATTTCCCCCACATGTCTGTCCTTTCTCTCCCCCACCGTGGGTCTGTCTGGCTTAAAACCGGGAACAACGAATACCCAGCACACGGCAGGGCTAAAGGTGAAATGCCCCCTTTCCTTTTCCTCAAAGAAAGGATGGTCATCAAAATAAGAGACTCAAAAACATTTTGCCTCCAAAAAAGGCTGCAATAAGTTTTAATTCCGGTTGTTTTGCTGAATCTGTTTCCATATAAACACTTGTTTTGATTTTGTTCTTGTTTAATCAAAAAACTTTCATCTTGAGAATAAATACTTAAGCCAGGGCCTCTGTAAAACAAACCAGGCTGCGGGGGCAGCAGATGGCGCTGGAGAGCTGGGAGAGGGAATCCCTGTGTCAAGTCTCCCTTGCTGCCTTCACTGCTGGGAGGGTGGATGGTCTAGTGCAGGTCCGCACAACATGCGGCCCGCGTGGGCTCACTGTGTGGCCCTCGGGGGTGAGCAGGCAAGCGGTGGGGGAGGGGGGGCTGAGGAGGCGGGCGGGTAGTGGTGGGGGGTAGGTGAATTGGAGGCAGGTGAGGGAGGGGGGGCTGAGGAGGCGGGCGGCGCAGGCAGTGGCGGGGAGTAGGCGGCAGGTGAGGGAGGGGGGCTGAGGAGGCGGGTGGGCAGTGGCAGGGGGGGGGTAGGTGAGCTGGTGGCAGGGGAGGGGGGCTGTTTTCTTTGGAGTAATATGGCCCTCGCCGCTTTACGAGTTGTGCAGGCCTGGTTTAGTGGTTAGAGCAGAGGAACAGCGAATCAGGACTCCAGGAATGTGTTCGCAACTCTGGGGTGAGAGTGGAGCCTCGTGATTAGAGTAGGGAGGAGGATAGGCTGAGAGCCAGGACTCCTGGGTTCTATTCTCAGCCCTGGGGTGGGAGTGGGGTCTAGTGATTAGAGCAGGAAGGGGGAGGGGCTGAGAGTCAGGACTCCTGGGTTCTATTTCCTGACTCTGTTGACTGGGGAGGTGAACACTGCTTCCCACATCAATAACATGGCTCTCCCCAGCCCAGCCCTGCCCCCCCGCCACCTCAGCACTGGGCTCTTCCCCCCCCCCCACATCCGCACCCCCTGCCACCCCAGTACTAGGCTCCTCACCCCCAAACGTGGGATCTGCTACCAGCACACGGCGGCTGAGCCCTGGCCCAACCGTGACTCCATCCCCATGTGGGTGGAGCTGCTGGGCAGCACGGAGCGGGAGTTCTTCCAGGCGGTGGTGCAGCTGCGGAGCGGCACGGAGAACACAGCCCACCCCCCTGGGCTTCGCAGCGCTGCTGGTGGCTGAGGCGGATCAGTTTGTGCTCACCGCCCTCAGCCCCGACATGCTGGTGCAGTGGCTGCCCGGGACCTGGAGAGCCCCCTGGACCTGCTGCTCTTCAGCCTCACCGCACCCTGGCCCATCCCCGGTGGGTGGGAAGGCGAGGATCTCCGGCTGCGGGGCTACCTGCTCAGCACCGACGAGCCCAGCCGGCCGCTCACCTCCTCACACGCTCCGGGAGCCCCTCTCGCCGCTGCAGCCCAGGCTCAGCTCCAGGGGACCCCGCTTCCCTCCCTCCCCGGCTCCTCACACACTCCGGGAGCCCCTCTCACCGCTGCAGCCCAGGCTCAGCTCCAGGGGACCCCGCTTCCCTCCCTCCCCGGCTCCTCACACACTCCGGGAGCCCCTCTCACCGCTGCAGCCCAGGCTCAGCTCCAGGGGACCCTGCTTTCCTCCCTCCCCGGCTCCTCACACACTCCGGGAGCCCCTCTCACCGCTGCAGCCCAGGCTCAGCTCCAGGGGACCCCGCTTCCCTCCCTCCCCGGCTCCTCACACACTCCGGGAGCCCCTCTCACTGCTGCAGCCCAGGCTCAGCTCCAGGGGACCCTGCTTCCCTCCCTCCCCTGTCCTGGGCTGGCTCCCGATGGGGGCGGCTCTGCAGAGTTCTCTCCAGGCTGCAGGCCATGGGGCTGGGCATCCTGCTGGGCAGGGAGAGGGGGGTTCCCTTGGCAACGCTCAGAGGCTCTCCCAGCCCTGCAGGTCTGGGCCACTGTGAGGTGGGCAGCCCAGGGGACCCGCTCCCAGTGGCTGGGTTTTGGTGAAGCATGTGGGAGGGCAGGGATGGGGGCTCTCTCCAGGGTAGAGCAGTCACAGAAACACCTGCCCCAGGGGATGCTGGGATGCTGCCTTCTCCTGGGGGGAGTGGGAAGGGGGCTGTCCCTGCTGTTGTGTATTTGGTTGTCATGGTTTCTGTTGCTATGGCAACTGAGTTAGAGTATTATGGTCTGTAAATAAAATGGTGGTTTTGTTAGCTGTCTGCTCTTTGGCCTCAAGTGATTTCTTCCTAAACTGGCTGCCCCCAAGGATATAACAAGTGGTGACGAGGATGGGATTCCGGTGCTGCTCCAGTAACAGAAGGAAGTAGAAGTCAAGGTAAAGAACAAACAAACAAAAAAGCTGCTTCTTTGCACTGACTGTGAAAGTGAAACTAAAATCATGGCTACTCTGACCAGGCCTCTGGAGCCTTTTGATGAGAATACAGAGCAGTGGCATGTGTATACTGAGCGTTTTGAGCTTTTTTTTATTGCAAATGACATTACAGAAGCGAAGAAGGTGCCAATATTCTTAAGTGTTGTAGGAGCTAAAACCTACTCCCTGCTACACAGCTTACTACACCCTGTTGAGCCAGCAACTAAACCTTACAGTGACATTGTGGAAATCCTGGGGTCCCATTTTTCCCCAAAACCACTGGTAATTGCTGAAAGATATAGGTTCCACAAAAGAGACCAAAAGGAAGATGAAACAGTTGTACAATTTGTAGCCATTCTAAAAAAGCTAGCAGAACACTGTGAATTTAAAGAAATGTTACATGATGCCCTGCGTGACAGGTTAGTGTGTGGCCTGTACAGTGAAGCTATACGGAAGCGCCTACTGACAGAGGCTCAGCTTACCTTACAGAAGGCTGTTGATATTGCTGTCTCCATGGAACTGGCCACAAGGGAGGCACAATACATCGGTGCACCCCCTAGGGTGCAAAAAGTGTCACAAGAACCGACCCACAAAACTGTGCAGAGTCAAGAATGTTACCGCTGTGGTAAGCCAGGACACCAGGCATCAGAATGCTGGTGTAAGGACCTGTGTGTCGACACTGTGGCAAAAGGGACACATTGAGTGTGCCTGTAAACAAAAGAAAAAGAGGCCTGTGGTCTGGCCGACAAAAAGAGGAACCTTGCATACTCTAGAGCAGACCCAGGATGATCAAGGAGACACCTCATCACAAGAGGAAGTGCTACTGCATGTTTTGTCTTTGGCAGCGGGCTCACATGAATACTGGGTAACCCCCTTATTGGAGGGCAAACCTATACGCATGGAACTGGACACCGGTGCAGCTGTCTCGCTGGTCTCTGAGACTGTGTATAAAGAAAAGCTACAGCATCTTCCGCTTAAGGCAACAAAAACTGTTCTGAAGACGTATACGGGAGAAGCTGTGCCCATGGTCGGCACTATTGATGTTAAGGTGGAGCTCAATGGACAGGCCGCTAGATTGCCACTGTTTGTGGTGAGAGGTAACTACCCAGCCTTAATGGGTAGGTCTTGGCTTGGGAAGATTCAACTGAACTGGGCAGAAGTGCACCGGATGACTAAAGAAGAAACCAGTCTAACCCCTATACTAAGGAAACATGCTGCTGTTTTGGAGATGATTTGGGAAGTATGAAGGGAATCACTGTGACATTGAACATTAAACCTGGCAGTCCACCAAAATATCTGAAAGCCCGAACTGTGCCATATGCCATCAGGCCAAAGGTTGAAGCAGACCTGGAGCGCCTGGTCACCAATGGAGTCCTAATACCAGTTACCCATAGCTCATGGGCCACTCCTATCGTTCCAATAGTGAAGAAAGATGGCTCTCTCCGGATTTGCGGTGATTTTAAAGTCACTGTCAACCCAGTCTTGTGTGCAGAGCAATACCCGCTTCCCCGCATCGATGACCTCTTTGCAGGCCTGGCTGGGGGACAAAAGTTCAGTAAGATTGATCTGAGTCAAGCATATTTACAGATGCACGTCGATGAAAAGTCCCAAGAGCTGTTGACTATTGTGACTCATAAGGGGCTTTATCGATACTGTCGCCTACCCTTCGGAATAACATCGGCTCCCGCCCTGTTCCAGAGAGCTATGGACCAGATCTTGTGTGGCTTGTCAGGAGTTCAGTGCTATCTGGATGACATCCTGGTCACTGGAAGAAATGAAGAGGATCACTTAAAGAATTTAGAGGCTACCCTACAAAGATTGGAAGAGTATGGCCTACGAGTTCGCAAAGACAAGTGTGAATTCTTCAAGCCCTCTGTTGAATATTTGGGACACATCATCGATTCTGCAGGTCTTCATAAGGCCCCTGCAAAAGTTAAAGCTATTGTGGAGGCTCCCCCACCACGAAATGTAAGCCAGCTGCGCTCGTTTCTAGGACTACTGAACTATTATGGAAAGTTCATCTCACAGTTAGCCACACTGCTAAAACCACTTCACGAGCTCCTTGGGCAGAACAAGGCCTGGAAGTGGACTGAAGCCTGTGATGTTGCATTTAACAAAGCTAAGGATGCATTGTTAAATTCTGAAGTTCTAACGCACTTTGATCCATCCTTACCCCTGCAATTGGCCTGCGATGCCTCCCCTTATGGAGTGGGAGCAGTCGTGTCACACATTATGCCTTCGGGAGAAGAGAGACCTATTGCTTTTGCTTCACGCACTCTAAGCAAAGCAGAAACTAACTACGCCCAAATCGAACGGGAGGCATTAGGAATTGTTTTTGGAATTCGGAAGTTTCATCAGTACCTCTTTGGGCGAAAGTTTACTCTTCTTACAGACCATCGACCTCTGACGTCACTTTTTGGACCCTACACAGGCATTCCCCCATTAGCTGCTAGTCGTATGCAACGTTGGGCATTGTTACTTTCAGCACACACATATGAAATTAAATATCGGAAATCCACTCTGCACGGCAATGCAGATGGCCTCTCGAGGTTGCCTTTGCCGGTCAAACATCAAGATAGCGCCCAAAAGGAAATCTTCTACTTTGAACAGGTAGAGAATACACCCATCACTGCTACTCAGATAAAGAAAGCAACTCACGTTGACCCAGTATTGTCCCAAGTTATGGACCTGGTGATGCATGGAAAATCTCGACAAACCTCTCCGGTCTCATCCGACCTTGTTCCCTACATGTCCAAACGGATGGAGTTATCGGTCCAATCTGGTTGTTTGTTGTGGGGGAGACGTGTCATTATTCCACCACCACTGAGATCACAGATGTTAGAACAGCTACATTCCGGTCACTGTGGAATAGTGCGCATGAAGGAAATTGCACGAAGCTATTTTTGGTGGCCTGGATTGGACAGCGCTATTGAAGAGAAGGCAAAAGCTTGTATGTCATGTCAGGGTGTGAGGAATGCACCCCAGCGGGCACCCCTACACCCATGGGACTGGCCTGAAAACCCGTGGCAACGTATTCACGTTGACTTTGCTGGCCCCCTTGAAGGAAGCATGTTCTTGGTGGCAATAGATGCCCATTCTAAATGGCCAGAAGTCTCTATAATGCAGTCCACTTCTGCAGAGAGTACTATCCAAAACTACGAGGACTCTTTAGTCGTTTTGGTCTGCCAGAACAACTTGTGAGCGACAACGGACCGCAGTTCGTTTCTCAGGAGTTTCAAAATTTTATGAAGGCAAATGGGATACACCACATCACATCAGCACCATATCATCCGTCCACCAACGGACTAGCTGAAAGATTTGTGCAGACAATGAAAACGTTTTGAAATCAGCAAGGGACAACACTCCATTCAAAAGCGTCTTGATATCTTCTTACTTTCCTACAGAAACACCCCTCATGCTACGACCCAGGCATCCCCAGCCTTTCTAATGTTGGGACGACAGCTGCGCACTTGCTTTGATCTGCTGAAACCTTCTGAACCCCGACAAACTGTGCAACATCAGCAGCAATATCAAGTCATCAGACGGGCACCCAGAGCAAAAGACCGAACCTTTAGCCCGGGACAGCCAGTTTTGGCTCGGAATTATACTTCCAGAGCTAAATGGGTCCCAGCCACAGTCATCACTCAAACAGGACCTGTTTCCTACACAGTCCGGACTGCAGAGAATGTTACCTGGAGGCGACATGTAGATCAGCTGTTGCCAGGTCATGCCAGTCCTCAGGACCCATCTGCAGTTCAGGGGTCTGACTTCACCTCTTCTGGTGAGGCACCGAATCACGAGTCACCTGTTCCTGACTGTTCTCCTCCATTACTGCCGGCGGCTGAGATACCCCTTTGCCCAGCACGAGCTGATACCACCTCCTCACCCGTTCGTGCTGCGGACCCTGAGCCTCTAGTGCTTTCGGGTGCAATAACACCAGAAGTTCGCTGTAATCCACCTAGAGACAGAAGGCCTCCTCATCGGCTGGATCTCTAGCTAGCGCGAACCCACGGTTATGGGGCAAAATAATCCCCAGGGTTTAGCCAGGAATGGAGGCAGTCTACCCTCCTTCTCTAGTCTAGTGTGTGTGTGTTTGTTTTTATTTAGGGGATGTTCTTATTAGGGGGGGAGGAATATGTTGTGTATTTGGTTGTCATGGTTTCTGTTGCTATGGCAACTGAGTTAGAGTATTATGGTCTGTAAATAAAATGGTGGTTTTGTTAGCTGTCTGCTCTCTGGCCTCAAGTGATTTCTTCCTAAACTGGCTGCCCCCAAGGATATAACACCTGCCCCATGCCCTGGAGGTGCCTGTCACTACAGCTGTTACCGATACCCCTAGAGACGAGGTGGGAGCCACACGAGCCCTGCTTCAGGGCTGGGCATGGCCGGACGCGCATCAGAGCAACACGCAAGGTGCCAGGATTGCTCAGCATGAGCCGTTAGCACCTGCTGGAAGGGGGCAGGCGAGGGAGAGTGGCCCGTTAACATAGGACAAACAGGGGGGCTAGTGGGTTACAGGTTCAATTCCTAACTGCTAGACCAGGGGTGGGCAAACTACGGCTCGTGAGCTGGATCCGGCCCATCAGGGCTTTGGATCTGGCCCGTGGGATTGCCACCCCCATGGCGCTGCAGGCCCCACACTGCTCCTGCGGCCCCAGGGGGCGGGAGGGGGCAGAGGGCTCTCCACATTGCCCTCATCTGCAGGCACCACCCCCCTGCAGCTCCCATTGGCCAGGAATGGGGAACTGCGGCCAATGGGAGCTTTGGGGGAAGTACCCGCAGGCGACAGCAGCACACAGAGCCCTCTGCCCTCCCCCCCAGGGCCACAGGGACGTGGTGCCCTCTGCTTTGGGGCCAGGGCAGGCAGGCAGCCTGCCTGAGCCCCATTGTGCACTGCTGCCACCCCGGAGCCGCTCCATGTAAGCAGCGCCAGGCCAGAGCCCAAACCCCGAACCCTTCCTGCACCCTACATCTCAACCCCCTGCCCTGAGCCCCCTCCTGCACCCCAACCCCCTGCCCTGTGCCCCATGCCACACCCCTCCTGCACCTCAGCCCCCAGCCACACCCCTCCTGCGCCCCAACCCTCTGCCTTGAGCCCCCTCATAAACCCAATCCCTTGCCCTGAGCCCCTTCCTGCACACCGCACCCCCTCCCACACCTTTACATTTACTGCTGCTTAGTGCAGAGGGGGAGGCCTGGCAACTCCACAGCACCCCCTGGCCAGGAAACTGGGCAGCCAGAGGAGCCACATGAGGGCACCTGGCCTGGGCAATGGGTGCAGGGGCAGTGCCTGAGCAGGGTTACAGGAAGGGCCCCGGAGCAGGGCCCTGCCCCACTGAGCCAGCATGGGGCAGGAACCGATGGGGGAAGAGGGACTGTGCCAATGTCAGGGGCAGGGAGGTTCCCCAGGCCCTGGTGAGCTGGGGGAAGGGGCTGGATGCAGCAAGAAGCAGGGAGCTGGTCCAGGGAGGACACAAGGGGTGGGCAGGGAACTGGTCGCAGGGGGCTCAGAGGCAGAACATGGTGTCTGAACAGCCTGCAGGAAGGGAGGGTTGTTCCCCCTCCCTGCAGAGAATGGGCCGGGGGGCTGCCCTGGGTGTGTGTCTCCATCCCCCCTCCCTGCAGAGAACGGGCTGGGGGGCTGCTCCAGGTGCGCGTCTCCATCCCCCCTCCCTTAACAGAACAGGCCAGGGGGAGGGGCGCTCGGGGTGTGCCTCTCCATCCCTCCTCCCTGCAGAGAACGGGCTGGGGGGAGCGTGGAGGGTGGACACTGCTGGGAAGACAGCCGCAGGGAGCAAAGGCCGCACTGGCTGGCTCACAGGCACCGAGAGGTGGGCAGAGGGGAGACAGGGCCGTAGAGCCAGGCTGGACACAGGCCCCGGGAAGCGGCTGGCCAGGAGGCGCCCTGCATGGCTGGGGGGTGTGCCAGTCTGAGCAGTGCTACTCCTCGCAGCCGCACACAGGGCCGGCTCTAGACCCCAGCGCGCCAAGCGCGCGCGTGGGGCAGCATTTTGCCGGCAGGGCGGCAGGCGGCTCCGGCGGACCTTCCGCAGTCATGCCTGTGGAGGGTCCGTTGGTCCCGCGGCTCGGGTGGACCCCCCGCAGGCATGACTGCAAGAGAACACCAGGAGCCGTGGGACCGGCGCCCGGCAGTGCGCCCCCTGCTGCGTGCCGCCCTGCTTGGGGCGGCCAAATTCTTAGAGCCGCCCCTGGCCGCACAGACTGGGCACTGCCTCCAGGGGCGTCCCCTGCAGCAGCAGGCCCCCCAGTGCTGCCCCCTGCAGGCCTGTGGTGTTACCGTTCTTCAGGAAGATGAAGAGCAGGATGACACGGATCTTGTCATAGGCCTGCACGCTGGGGTCCAGCAGGACGGGCATGATGATCTCCATGGGGTCCTCGATCATCTCCCCATCCCTGTCCGTCCCCATGGCCAGGTCCTGGGGGACAAGGGGGGCAAACACACAAGGCCCAGGTCAGGCCGCTCCGCTTCCTCCCGCCCCTGCAGGAATGGTTTGATAGGATAACGTGATTTAGTCAATAGGTCAATAACGTGCGCCCACTGGTAATTAGTACCGAGGGTCAATGTTGGGATATTGAAAGTCTTTTTCCTGAGTGTCTGGCTGGAGAGTCTTGCCCGCATGCTCGGGGTTCAGCTGATCGCCATATTTGGGGTCGGGAAGGAATTTTCCTTCAGGGTAGATTGGCAGTGGCCCTGGAGGTTTTTCACCTTCCTCCGCAGCATGGGTCAGGGGTCGCTTGCTGGAGGATTATCTGCTACTTGAAGTCTTTAAATCAGGATTTGGGGACTTCAACAGCTGAGTCAAGGGAGAGAATTATTTCAGGAGTGGGTGGGTCAGCTTTTGTGGCCTGCATCTTGCGGGAGGTCAGACTAGATGATCATAATGGTCCCTTTTGATCTTAAGTTCTATGATTCTATGCAGCGGGATGGGGGACAAGAGGGCCCCACAAACCACAGCTCGCCTACCCCGTGTGCCAAGGCCCCCTTCTCCCTGGGGTTGGCTCCCCCTGGGGTGAGCAACAGGCCCCCAGGGAGTAACCCAAGCCCCATGTCCCCCTTCTGCACCCCCGGTGCTGCATGGTGGGGCTGGCCCTGGCTCCATCGAGCCTGCGGGTCTGAGACCCCTCTCTCCGGGCTGAGTCATGAGCCAGACTCTGCCCCGAGCTGCCTTCTGCCCACAGACCCACCTGCTCCACGCTGCACAGGTTCTCCACCGATCCTTTGAAGTGCCGCATGCAGTGCTCAGCCAGGTTCAGGTGTGTGGAGTACTGCGGGGAGAGACCAGGGCACGGGGGAGTTTACCACATCACTGGCTGGTCCAGAGCACCTGCACCCCCCAACCCCCAAGGAGGGCCCCTCGGCCAGAGGGGCAGCCCCAACCGGCTGTATAAGGCAAGTATATAGGGCTTGTTTTGCCCAGCACTGAGGTGCAGCCACCTCTGGGATGGAGCGGGGCAGCTGGAGGGGAGGATCAGGAGGGAACCTGGGGGGGAAATGGCTCTGCCTGAAGGAACTGGTCAGCAGCTCTCATCAGGCAGTAAGGCAGTCCCATCACTGGGGCAGGGCTCCTGTCTAGATCTGGACAGAGCCCCCCAGAGTGCCCTGCCCCCCAGAGAGTCCCTACTGTCCCTCACCAGCCCCACAGAGCACCCTGCCCCCCCATCAGCCCCACTGAATGCCCTGCCCCCCGCCCACTAACAGCCCCAGCCCTATTACCTTGTTCAGCTCTTTCAGGTACTCGGGCATCTTCTTCAGCATCTGGGACAGGTCCTTGATGTTGGCCTGGTGGGAGGCAGTGGTGAGATCCTGGCCCCTCCCAGTGCACGGAGCCCCCTGCAGGGCAGAGCCCTCGCCTGGGGACAGCCGCAGCAGCCCAGCCACGCATGCCAGGGCCAGGGCGGGTCACTCAGGCCAGCTGGAATAAGCCGGGAGCCCCGCAACGCGAGTGCCCCCCGGGGTGTAAAGCGGCAGGAGGCCGGGGAGATGCCAGCGCTGGCTCTCTGCAGCTCTCCCTGCGTGGCCCCGATCCTGCTGTCTGACCTCGCCCCATGGGCCTCCGCCCTCCCCCACCGTGGGGAGTTCCAGAGCTCTGTCTGGGGGGCAGGGGGCTCCACATACACCTCTTAGCCCTTTATAGGCAAACCCTGGGAGCAATGGGACAGCCTCCCCCCCAACCGCCAGCCCCTCCTGGTGCAGCAGGGCAACCTCTCCTCCCCATCAGTGGCACTGGGATGGGTTCCCCCGTCCCGGACTCCCCAGCCCCCACCGCACCTTGTCCATGGTCAGCCTCTTGCTCTCAGAGAAGGTGTGCAGCAGCTCCGTCACCTTCCTGCAGCAGGGAGAGGGGTCAGACTGGAGCCAGGCACTGCCTTGGAGGTAGGGGGTGCCCTGTCCTATGCTACAGGGGATGGAGCCCCCGCCCCACAGGCACCAGAGTTCTCTGCCTCGAGAGCCTCAGACGGGATGGGGGGGCACTCTTCTTAAGTTACCCCAAGGCAGAGAGTTCAGTGCACCTCTGGGGGCTCCTGGCATCCTGCTGGGGGGGGGAATGGGGGCAGCAGCAGGCCCAGCAGGAGGTCGGTGAGGGACTCACTCAAGGGGGCTGTGAGGTGCATGGGGAGATCCTGGGAAGTGTCCAGGGGGATCCCTGAGAGGAGATGCAGACAGTGGCTCTGGAAGAGAGCGCTCAGGGGTCCTTTGGGGAGAGGGGCTGGGTCCAGGAGGTCTCAGCACTCAAAAAGGAGCATGTCTGAGGGACGGGCCCCAGCACTGGGTGGGAGGGGGAGGGGGAATCCTGGCAGTGAGCAGGAGAGGAGTGTGTTGCGGGGGGGGGGGGTGTCCCTGCACTGCGTGAGAGAGGAGTGTATCCAAGGGGGTGCGGTTCCAGCACGGGGGGGGAAGGGAAGAGGAGGATGGGGGAAGAGGGGAAAAGAAGGGGAGGGGTGTGTCAATGGGGTGGAAGTTCCTGGCACTGGGTGGGAGAGCTGTGTTCCAGAGGGGAGGTCCCGGCATTGGGCGGGGAGGGGAGCGGTGTGCCGAAGGGGGAGGGATAACGGGTCCTGGCATTGGGTGGGGCACGGAGTGGTGTATCCAGAGGGCGATGGGTTCTGGCCCTGGGTGGGGCACGGAGGGGCATGTCTGGGGGATAGGCGGGGCACAGAGGGGCGTGTCAGGGGCAGGGCTGAGTGCGCTCACTTGGAGACGTCAGCGATGTGCATGTGGCGTAGCTGCACCCAGAGTTCGTCATCTTCATCCAGCAGCGCCTCCTTCTCCTGCGAGTCGCTGGTCCCCGTCGTCTCGTACCTGCAGGGGAGGGGAGACTGGGTCAGGCTGCGGCACCCCTCCCCCAAGCCTGGGGGCTGCGGAGCGGTGCAGGTGCCTGGGTCACATCCCCCCCAGCCCGCCTCAGGAGGAGTGCGGGGCGCCCCCTGCTGGCAGCCAGGCCCTACTTGTAGGTGTCGTTCTCAATGCTGAGCAGGCCGTAGGCCATGGCCTGGTAGGTGAGCTCGTGCAGCAGTGGGGACACCAGGTCGAAGCTCCGGTCCACAATCAGCAGCTGAGAGCGGGCTTTGTCGGGGCCCTGGGGCAAAGGAGAGAGAGAGACCCGTCACCCCCTGCTCCAGCAGATGGGTCCTGGCCTGGCTCACACGGCACAATCCAATGGGTCCTGGTGGCCTGAAATTTCACCACCCGCCCTCTCTGCGGCCCAGCCCCCAACCCCAGGGGGAAGCCAAGAGACACCCTGCAAGCTAGCTGGGATGTGCCCTGGGGTCCTGCCCTGACCGGCAGGGAGAGCTCCCCACCCAGCTCTGCTGCAACGCCCCCTGCAGGGACAGGCCACCTGCCTCTTGTGCTAATAGCAATGCCCCCCTCCCCCAAGCACACTCTCTGCTTGTGCCTCTCCACCAATGGGAGCATGTCCCTTACAAGGCACCCCCCCGACTGCCCCCTGCCCCATATGCTGCGTGGGGGCGGGGGGAACTACACCAGAAGGCCCTGGCTAGTCTATCGTTAACCAACACCAGGCCCAGAGACTCTTTGATACAAGGTCCCAGAGGGGGACAATGGGACGTTATCCCGATGCCCCACCTTGCATCTGAACTAGGACCCCATGTGAGGCTCTAGCTCCCCACTCCCAGCCTGGGTGGCCTCCCAGCATCCAGTTGGACAGAGACCACTCAAATGGTCAGCAGCTCAGCCCCACATCATGGGCGGGCTGGCCCAGCCCCTGCTCCCTGCCTGATCAGCATGCACTGCCCTCTTGGTGCAGCAGGTGGCGATAGGAGACCAGCCCTGCACTCCCATGGCAGACGGCTCTGAAACTAGCTCCAGCAGCCCCAGTGGAACCCAAGCCCACCCAGGAGCACCTCGGCAAGGGGCTGCGTCTGCTCTTTGCTGGGTAGCACAGACAGTCGGGGGGGGGGGAACGTACAGCCCCTGACGCTTCCCCAACTGTCCCACCTCAGAACGTGGCCCGATTTTCAGCCACACTTGGAAGCAGAACCTCAGACCAGCCACCACCCGCCCGCCTGGCAGGTCTCCACAGCCTCTGAGTAAACACATTGAGGCTGACGGGGAAGCACCTCTCTTGGAGGAGTATCTAGCCCCCACCACTGTAGCACTATCATTGCTTCATCCTGCCTCCCCACAAACCATGCACGTGGGGCTGGGCAGCACTGTCACCCCATTGCAGAGGGGGATGGAGGCCCTGAGAGGCTGGGTGACTCACCCAAGGTCACACAGGGAGTCTGTGGCAGAGCAGGGACATGAACCCAGAGCTGGCGCCATCATTCCTCTCCAGACCTACCCAGCCTGGGTGGGTTGCTATGCCCAGTTGCCCCCCCCCCCCCGCCGACTCTGCTCACACCTTTGCCAGTTCGACTCTGCTGGAGAGATCCCCGGGTCACCCCACCTTGCCCAGAGCAGAAGGGGGGTTAGTGAACTGCCTGTGCCAGCTACTCCTCAGGGCTGGCAGCTGGAAAACATCAAGGCAAGAGGGACTAGTGCAGACAAGGCCCCAGGGCACCGTGACCGGGGGCTGGGTGGCTTTGGAGACCTGACTGCTAGAGGCCATGCTACAAGAGACCCTGGGGTTCCGCGCCAGCTGGCAAGGCGGGAGCACACTGGACTGGCCAGCCAGGATTGTCCTGCATGGAGCAAGGGCTTGAGTCAGCACTCCCAGCCCTGCGGTGGGCGAGCTGTCTGGATTCTATTGAAGGGGGCTGGGCAGTCAGGACTCCTGGCTCCTATTCCTGCCTCTGCCACCTACTCCTGGCACGCTGCTCCATGCCTCAGTTTCCCCCAGGTAACATGGGGATAGTGCTTACACCTGTTCTAGGGAGGCTTGGCAAGAGCCTCAGGAATATCCCTGGGGGGACTCACAGGAGTAAGAGCAGCAGGGTGTGCACGGAGCAGGACTTTGACCTCCCCAGCACCGCCCAGCTCCTGAGAATAGCACAGATCAGACAGGGGCTGCAGGCTGGAGCCAGCTGTGCTGCAGCAAGTAGCTCCGGTGGTTAACAAACATGCTGTCAATCCCTTCCCTGTGTAGACGGTTTGGGCAGCCAGGTGTGTGCCAGGCTCCCCTCTGGAGGCAGGCCTGTGCTGCCAGCTGTGAGTTAGAGAGCGTCTGTGCCATGGCAGGCAGCTATCCCAGAGGGGCCCCCCCGGCCGAGACTGGTATCATTATCCCCATTTTACAGATGGGGAAACTGAGGCACAAATAGGCGAGGTGACTTGCCCAAGGTCACCCAGCTGGGAATAGAATCCCCCTCTCCCGGCCCAGTCCAGGGCTCTATCCACTAGGCAACACTGCCTCAGTGGATGGGAAAGTAGAGAGGAAAGGCGCTCATGGATCCACAAGGTCAGTGCCAGGACCCCAGCTGGGGAAGTCTCTGGGACGAAGCCCTTTGCTGTGCCAGACCCCAACAGGTCTATCTCTTCCTCCAGGACAGGCCACACGGCCTCCCCATCTCCTGAGACTGAACCGTTGGGCTTCACCCCGGGAGCCCTACCCAGCGAGTCCAGCTGAGCCAGACCCTGGTACAGACCCGTCCACTCCGCAGGGCCCGACGCCCCTCGGCCCAGGTGACAGGGCCACTCCCCCAGTGTTGTCAGAACAGTCGGTTTCTTAGGCACCTGGACCCCAGCCCCGGCAGCCCAGCCCACTGAAGGTTAAAGCAAGAGGCCATTCTGGTCATCCCAGAGCCCGGCCGTGTTGCAGCGAAACCTGTTTTCAGGCTCCGGGTCTCTCACTCACGGCCTGTCTACATGTAAACCACTGCAGCTGCGCCGCTTGGTCAGTTCTCAGGCGAGAGCTCCCAGCTTCCCCCACTTATCCCCCAGTTCAAACCTTCCCAACTCTGTGTTCTCGAGCTGGGGGCCCTGCTCCGATTCCCTGCTGGGAGCATCCAGCCAGGCGCCATTGGAGCCGGCACATTCTTTCTGGCTCCCTGGCTGATCTGGGTCTGATTCTCTTCATTTCACCAAGTTAAGGAGGTGACCAACCCCCAGCCATGACTCTTACTGTCCCTGAGAGTCCTTCCCCCCCATGCCCTGCCAGAGAAGCCATGAAACAAATAGGGGAAACTGAGTCACGCATCAGCTTCATAAAAGATATTACAAACATTCCCAGTTGGTCACAGGTGCACAGTCTCCCAGCAGCTCGGCAAAGGCTGGAAGCAAGAGCAGAAGCAACAGGAGGGAGAGATCTGGGCAGGTCTTGGATTTTATATCACTTTACTTCTCCTAGGGGGACAGGAGGCACTGGGTTTCCTGTGCGAGAATCCAAGGCAGGGTGGGTTTGCAGCTCCCCTCTGCTGGGGGTGGGACGGGGACGGCAGGAGCTGGGGGGAGCCCACAGGCCAGGGCTGACTTGTGGCTAAGGCTTAGGAGAGCTGGGTTCTAATCCTGCTCTGGCAGACTCTCTACATGCCTCAGTTTCCCCATCTGTAACACAGGCCACCCTGCCTCCCCTGGGAGGCTGAATTCATTAGTGAGGTTCCGATACCGTGGGGATGGGTGTAGGAGCACACACAGACAGGAGTGTCCAGGTGTGGAAGAGGCTCCGTGTGCAAAGCTTAGTTCTGTGACCAAACTGCCCTGTTTATAAACAGAGAGATTGTGCTGGGCACACACTTCCCCAGGCGGTGCCTCGGTTTCCCCATCTGTACAGAGGAGATAAGGACACTGGCCTTTGTAGAGCACTTTGAGATCTGCCCACGGCCAGTGTTAGAGAAGGGCTGGGGCCATTAGTCCCCACACAGGGAATGCTATTGTTCTGCCAACCCCTCAGGATCTCCAAGGAGGTCTAGACCCCACCCCTCCCCCAGCCAGGATCTCCAAGCAGGTTTGAAATCACTCCTCCTTCCTTCTACTTCTCATGTGCTCCCCCCGCAGCTCTGTCCCAGGGCGAGTGCATGGCCGGCACAGCTTACTCACCTCTCCCATGCTGGGCTCGTATTCCTTGAACACCTTGAGTTTGGTAGGCACAGCGCGAGCCAGGTGGAAGTTCTCTTCATGGTCCCTGCAGCAAAGACAAACCCTATGGGTCAGAAACCTCTCCTCCCGCAGGGGCACACACACTTCCTGTAGGAGATGACCAGGTACCCTTCTCCCTCTGGGCACACTCACTTCCTGTAGCGGATGGCCGGGTATCTCCCCGGCACACTCACTTCCTATAGGGGATAGCTAGGTACCCCTTCCCCCGGCGCACTCACTTCCTGAAGCAGATAGCTGGGTTCCCCTTGTCACAGTGTGGGGGAGACAAGGCCCTGCACCCCCAGCTTCCTGCGACTCACCATGACTCTCAGCCAGCCAGTAAAACAGGTTTGTTTAGATGACAGCAACACAGTCCAAGACAGGTCTTTCAGATACAGACAACAGGACCCCCTCAGTCAGGTCCATCTTGGGGGCGCCAGGGAGGCCAGAGCCCTGGCTAGGCTCCCCTCCATTTTCCCAGCCAGCTCCAAACTGAAACTCCCTCCAGCCCTCTCACCCAGCCTCCCCCAGACTCCTTCTCCAGCCTTTGTCCATTTCCTGGGTAAAGGTGTCACCTGGCTCCCACCCCCCTCCTGGTTCTCAGGTTACATGCTCAGGTATCTGGCCTCAAGGAAAGTCTCCCATCCCCAATGCAGACAGTCCCAGCAAAAGTCCCCTGCAACCTGCCCAGGTCAATACTCCCCTCTCCCTGCTGCGTCACAGGCACCCACGCAGTATTCAGAGAAAACATTAAGAACATTCCCACTTCGTCACACCCCTTCCCCCAGCACACTCACTTCTGGTAGCGGATGGCTGGATACTCCTCCAGGGTTTCACACAACGTGGCAATCTGCTCTGCCAACATCTCCTGCTCCTTGTTCTTTTCCAAGGCGCGGTAGGGGTTGAACCAGATGTGGAAGGTCTGTGGCCTGTCCAGGGAGTACACCTGGGGGGCGAGGGGAGCAGAGATCAGACCCTGGTGCCAACCGCTGGCAGCCAGGCCAGCTGTGCCCCATACCACGCCCCTAAGATGCGCTGTTGGACCAGACCAGCCTGGCAGAGCCATAGCGAGCCCCTAGTGAGGGAGATCCCTTTGCCAGAGCCACTCCTGTTGTGGCAGAGGGACAGCTGCCCAGAGATTCACGCACCAGCCTGGGATGAAGACTCCCCGGCTTCAGGTCCTTACTGAGCTGCAGACTCCCAGGTGCCCTCGGGGTGTGTCTCTGCCCTGGAGAAGTCAATGTTGGGGGAGGGGGCTTGGCCACGCTTCTAGTCTGGTGAAAGCCCCAGTGTAGCCACGGGCAAACCTGGCATCAACACGTGCCTGCCGCTGTCGCTTATTTCACCGGCCAAACAGAATGAGCCATTGGGGCAAATGTGCTTGGACACCAATAAAACAGTATCGGCCATGAAGGGTTCGCTGGCGCAACGGGACGGGTGAACCAGCAAAGCCTCCTGACGGACACTCAGCTTATACCTGCCAGAGCTTCTCTTGGCACAGCTGGCACCAGTACCCCAGGTGAAATAAGCTACAGTGACGAAAGGACTGCTTTGCCTACCCAGCATCTACCCAGTTTGGCTTACAGGCCTGTAATTGCCAGGATCACCTCTGGAGCCCTTTTTAAAAATTGGCATCACATTTGCTATCCTCCAGTTATCTGGTACAGAAGCTGATTTAAATGATAAGTTACAGACTACAGTTAGTTTGATACTGCAACCTGGGACAGTTCCTCTGATTTGTCACCTAAGGTATGGGATTCTCCCTCCCATCCTCTGCAGTGATGACCAATGCAAAGGATTTATTTAGTTTCTCCACAGCAGTCTTATCTTCCTGGAGTGCTCCTTTAGCACCTCAGTCATCCTTCCAGTGGCCCCACTGGTTGTTGGGCAGGCTTCCTGCTTATGATGTACTTAATTTTTTTTTTGGCTGTTAGTTTTTGTGTCCTTAGCTAGTTGGCAATCAGTTAGTCCCTGATTATGTGAGTAAGAACAGCCTAGGCAAACATCTGAACAAGAGAATGCTGGATGCCACCTCAGAGGCCCATCTCCAGCCATGGCCATCCCTGATGCTTCAGAGGAAGGAGACAAAAAAACACCTCTCCTAATATACATTGCTGGTGGGTGATCCCCTTCCTGACCCAAAACCCTGAAGCATGAACTTTAGGAACCTAAGACATAAACCAGAAGTGATCCCCATGGCTACTGAGCCCTTCTCCCCCCTCACCACCACAAGAAATACACTCATACATTTATCCATCTCTCTCTTAAAACTAATTAAGTTGTGTCCCCTTACAGCTCCTGTTGGAAGGCTGTTCCAAAACAGCACCCCTCTGATGGTGAGAAATCTTCTTTTCATTTACAGCCTGAATTTGTTCATGGCCATTTATATCCACTTATTTTTGTTCCAACAAAGAGACAGAATTAGGAAGAGGAGCTCCGGCATAACTTGTATCCCAGCACTTAGGGGTCTTATCTGGGATGAGAGAGACCCCCGCTTCAAGTGTCTGATGAGGACAAATCATTTAAACAGGTATCTGCCCCCGCCCATGTGCGTTCCTGACCCCTGGGGTCATGGGATGTCCTGATGTGGGTCTCTCTCTCAATCTCTCCTGTTGAAGCCTGGGTCCCTTTGTGAATCTAACCCCAACTGGGGATCAAATCTATTGGTTCTGTCATAATGTTGCATATGGGTCACAAATGTGCGTGCCAATATCAGGTCAGACTGTCATAAGCCAGCAGACACTCCCTAAACTGGTGATATACTATCATTTTATTTAACCAAGCCAGCAATAAATATGTGCTCACCATGAAGCCCCAGACAGTCCTCTTAGACACTAGGTTTCTATTAGCACCCAGATAAACTGGACTTCTGTGATGAAAGGTTATTAATACTGAAATCACCACACATTATGTCACTTACCCCCAGGAGGGGGTGGCAGGCAGCTCTGCGTACTGCCGCCCCTGCAGCTCCCATTGGCTGCAGTGCCCAGCCAATTGGAATTGTGTTGCTAGCACTCAGGGCACAGGGGGACAGGGTGCAGAACTGCCTGCTGAGCCTCTGCCTAGGAGCAGTCAGGACAGGTGGCTGCTTGCGGGGAGCCACTTGAGGTAAGTGGTTCCTGGATCCGACATGCCATACCCCTTCCCATGTCCCAATCCCTTGCCCCGAGCCCCCTCCTGCACCCAAACTCCCTTCCAGAGCCCGTGCCCCAACCCCCCTCACTGGCCCAACCCCCTGCCGGCCCCCTCCAACCAGATTATAAACTGGAATTTCAATGAAAATCATAAATGCTGGTTTATAGAGCTTTCCAGTTGGTGATGTGCCAGATAAAACAGCTTTTACTGTACATCCTTTTGGTCTAGAGTTAATGAAGTATAATGCACATCAACAAGTTGATCAGTCAAGACAATAGCACTAACATGTCCCTTTAATCTATACCTACACGTGAATTGGGTCAAATGTACCACAACCTTTTAGCATTTATTTGGTCTTCATACCCGAGTGAATTACCCTGTTGCTCCAGACTGAACCTGAGCCTGAGCTTCTCTGCCAGGGTCACAGGCTCCAGTAGAGCTATAGCTGATTTACATATTCTGGGGATCTGGCCAATTGACTTCAATGGATCAATGCTGATTTAGAGCAGTGGAAGACTTGGCCCGAAGTGTCAGTCATCTACCTGAGCTGAGAATGTCCCAAACATTGTTCAAGGCTAATTCCCCACTCTGGCACTTCAAGTGCAGAAGGTGGGGCCCGCAAGAATTCTAAAATTAATACCGGCCACTCCAGACCTGTATTAAACTCCCAAGGTTACAGCTTCTCTCTGATCTTGGATTGGTTGATGCTGCCACCACCCAAGTGCAGAACCCCTTTGAAAGCCCAGGAAGGCCCACTTGGGAATTCCTTCCTGTTTGGTACCCTCAAGCCCTTTCACACACACCCATCCAGGGAAGAACTGAGAAAGAAAAAAAAAGGAAATCAGCTGTTGCCACCAGCTAATTAAACAACATGTGCACAAACCTAAGACACAAAAATTCAATTCTGTTCTTAAAAAAGGTATATTTTATTTATTTTTTTTAAAAAAAGGAAAGAAAATACATCTGGGAATTCAGCTATTGCATGATTTTAAAAGAGCAATTACAAGGATTAAGCACCGAGAATAGCTTTCTTGAGGTCTAGCTTAAAATTTTACGAGCAAACCAAAAACACCGTGGTTAGCACACAGAGGAATCCACAAGCCATCAAGAAATAAAAGGGATAAAACTAATCACGTCTTCCTAGACATTTCCTAATCGACTTACATATCTGGTGTTTAAATGAGTAGTTTCTAGGTATGATATTGATGATTTTTTCATACCTGGCCCACGTTTTTCACAGCATAAATCTGCCCTGTCCGCCTCTCTCCAGGAGAATTACAACAGACAGACCAAAGGGGAGTTGTTTTTCAATTTTAAAAAGTTCTAGCCTTCCCAATGGCTCTTTTGGCCAGGTGCCCACTCACTTCCTTTTACCTATGCATAGCAGTGAGACTTCTTAATCCTTTACGGGTAGAGCAATTAGAGAATAGCTTCTAAGAGGGATTTTATAGCTACTGGTTGGCTGGGTATCCATAAAAGGGAACTCCCCCTCCCTTCATTTATCGCAACACTAGTTACCCACAGTTCTATGTTCAACATTACTTGAGAAACTTGAATTTCCCCAATAAATTCCTTAGAGCTGTTTTCACCTCCTCATTTTTCAGGCTGTAGATGATGGGGTTTAGCATGGGAGTCAAGATGCTGTACTGGATGGAGACCATTTCATCCACAGCCACAGAGGAGACTGATCTGGACTTTGTGTATTGGATGAAAGCTGCCAGGTACAACAAACCAACCACAATCAGGTGGGAGCTGCATGTGGAGAAGGCTTTTCGCTTGCCCTGCACAGAGGGCATCCTCAGGATGGTGGAGATGATGTGAATGTAGGAGATCAGGGTGAGGAGGAAGGAGATCGCTCCAAGTATCACAGCAGAAGTGAGAAGCACCACTTGATTGGTGAAGGTATCAGTGCAGGACAGTTGTAATAGGGAGGAGCTCGCAGTTGAAATGGCGGATTTGATTGGGCCCACAGAAATGCAACTTAAAGGTGAAAACTGTGTTAAGCAGGGCATTTAAAAACCCTACGGTCCATGCCCCACTCACCAGCTGAACACAGATCTCTTTGCTCATCATCTCCATGTAATGCAATGAGTCACAGATGGCAGCGTAGCGGTCATAAGCCATTGCTGAAAGCATGAAAACTTCTGTACCAGCTAAGAGGATAAAGAAGAACATCTGGGTAATGCAGCCATTGACTGAAATAATTTTGTGCTTTGCTAGGAAGTTCATCAACATTGTAGGCACTGTGATGGAGGAATAGCAGATATCAACAAAGGATAAATGGAAGAGGAAGAAGTACATGGGGGTGTGAAGGTGAGAGTCAGTTCTTATCACCAGCATGATCAGTATGTTCCCAACCAGAGTAACCAGGTAAATAACTAAAAACACCAAGAAGAGGAAAATCTGCACCTTTGGATCACTGGAAAGTCCCAGCAGAATAAATTCAGTCACTTTGGTTTGATTTTCCATTAGCATTTATTTAGGATATCTTTGATCTGGAAGACCAGAAAAAAATTAAATTAACACTTCTCATAAAAGTAAATTGCAACATGTGCACATCCTCAGACAAGTAGCATGCATGTAAAGAGAGCCCTATTCCTGCCCGTAAAAGGTGTGTTTTAAACAGAGTAAATTGAAAGAGAGAGAGAGAGGCTGGATGGAATTTGTGTTTTTTAAATTGACAATATGGGCTGGATACACAAAAGGACTTGGGCATCTAACTGCCCCTTTCGATGCCTAAATCCCAGCATCAGGTCCCACCGGTATTCACAAATACCATGCTCAGCTGTGGCTAAGGGACAGTCTGCTGTGGGACTCCCTCAGCCTCTCCTCTTGACCCTGTTCCGCTGTGGATACCTAATAAAATAGGCAGTGCAGCAGAGTTACTGGATCCTTGGACTTCTGCATCTGGGGTGAGGGTTCTAACCACAAGGCTGTGAAGGTATTCCCACGCTCGCTCTTCAATCTGGTCATATGACTTCAACAGAGCTACAACTGAGTTAGACCAGCATGGGGTCTGGAAGATTGACTCCAACGGTGCTATGGATAATTTGCAATAGCTGGGCAACTGGCCAAATCTATAAAAATAATCTTTCTCTATTACATTTTGTCCGTTGTTCTAGACAATTTTATTGAAAACACTCTTTAATATCTGTAGTGTATGTTTGGAGTCACATCTATTAAAATCATCAGGATTTTTCAAGAAGAAGAAATGAATGGGGCCAGCAAACATTCTCTCAGCACTGTGACATAAATTTGAAAAGAGAGGCCTGATAGAAATTAATGGGACTGTTGTTCGTAAGTCATTTAAACTCCGACTCAATGGAACTTTTGACTCATTATTCTGCAAGTCTGAATATCAGGCTTTACATATAGAAGAGAATCTATCCTGCCCCCATGGATGTCAGTGGTTATTTTAACATTAGTTTTCAATGGAAATGGGAATGACGCCAATGCTTTCTCTATGTCCCATCTGTTTTTTCTCCCCATATGACCTTAGAGAGAAAATCGCCATGTCTTCATTATCAACTCATGAGACAAATACCTAAGCACAGAGATTGACTTTGTACTAGAACCTGAATGTAAACAGAGGCAGATTTTGTGTGAAGGGAAATTTCACAGTAGATAGAAGTAAATTGCTGGCCCCTGGCAAAGATCTTTACTGGGAACACTGGTCTTCGTTACAGACACAAGTGATCTGGAAAAAATGGTTAAATCACACAAAATGTTTGCATACAATACAAAATTTCTCAAGATAGTTAAGCCCAAACAAACTGCGAAGAGTTACAAGGGGAATCTAACAAAATTGGGTAACTGAGTGACAAACGGCAGGTGAAATTCAGTGTTGATGAATGCATATTGGAAAACATGATCCCATACATACATAAAAAAATGAATAGATCTAAATTATCTGTTATCCCTTAAGAAGAGAGATCTTGGCGTCATTGTGGATTGTTCTCTAAAAACATCGGCTCAGTGTAAAGTGGATAGCAAAAAAACCCTAACAGAATGTTGGGAACCATTAAGAAAGGGATAGATAACAAGACAGAAAATATCAGAATGCCACTATACAAATGCACGGTATGTCCACACCTTGAATTATGTGTGCAGTTGTAGTGGGCCCACATACAAAAAGATATATTAAAATTGAAGGGCAACATTAGTATGAAACAGCTTCCATATAAGGAGAGATTAAAATGACATGATAGAGGTCTACAAAATCATGAATGATGTGGAAAAAGTGAATAAGGGAATGTTATATCCCTTCACATACCATACAAACCAGGAGTCACCCACTGAAATTAATAGGCAGCAAGTTTTAAACAAACATACACAATCAGCTTGTGGAACTCATTACCAGGGGATGTTGGGAAGGCCAAAAGTATAAATGGATTTTAAAAAAATTAGATAAATCCATGGAGGATAGATCCTTCAATGGCTATTAGCCAAGATGGTCAGGGATGCAACCCCATGATCTGGGTGTCCCTAATCTGCTGACTGCTAGAAGCTGGGACTGGACAACAGGGGATGGATAACTCAATAAATTACAATGTTCTGTTGACTCCCTCTGAAACATCTGTCATGGACCACTATTGGAAGACAGTATACTGAATTAGGGGACTCTTGGTCTGAACAAGTAGGGCCATTGTTACATTCTTATTAAAACTCAATGTCTTCTCCTCTCCAGTCCCATAAACCACACACATACCACACTCTCCAAAAAATAAAAATTACAGCTAACGTGTACAAATGAACTTTCTCAGTGCTGCCGAGAGAGAGAGAGAGAGAGAGAGAGAGAGAGAGAGAGAGAGAGAGAGAATGATGGGTGATTCAAGTAGCAGCTGGGTTCCCAGTCATCGTCCCTGTGCTGTAACTTACTCTGTGTGCGCATGCAGTGTAGCTGTAGCTGTCTCGGTCCCAGGATATTCAAAAGATAAGGCAGGTGAGATGATATCTTTTACTGGACCAACTTCTGTGGGTGAGAGAGAAGAGCTCTGTGTGGCTCAAAAACTTGTCTGTCTCACCAACAGAAGTTAGTCCAATAAAAGATATCACCTCACCTACCTTGTCGCTGTGTGAGCAGGCAGAAGTCAATGAGACTCAGTAGTGAGACCCACCCCTAGAGAAGGAGGGACAGAATCTGGTTCTTTGGAATGGAAAGGATAAACTTTTTTTTTATAAAGGAATAAAAATATGGATCAACTCACCTCCCTTTTTAATGTGGATCATAAACATGGTGAGATCATTCTGACCTGTGCTTTTCTCTTTCTGTTGTCTTAGTCTATCTACCTACTTACTGATTTGTCTGTCTAGTCTCTCTATTTGCCTCCGCAATACAGCACCTCAGGATATCAACTCTTCTTTACCCCAAACACTTACATCTGACAAGGGAGCTACAGTTAGCATTGGGAGTGGAGCAAAGAACCTGTCCCCATCTGACTCCAAGACTAAGAAGTGATTCCTGAGAGCTGTTTAAATGGTGTCCTGTTCCCCTTGGGACAAGATCCCTGAAGTTCACTCTCTGTAACAAGCTACCAGTAACACCATGCTGGGTCAGTCCTTATGCAGTGATTTACCATGCATAAGAATGAGAGAATTGATGCTTGGATTACAAAAGGAGCCTAATGGATTTAGGTATCCAATTTTAGTGACAGGGTCAGATTTTCAAAGCCCCCAAGAAGCTAGACAATCAAATAGCAAATTATTTTCTCTCCCATATGTTACTTTGAAGATGCTAGCCACAATGTAAATGGAGCAAATAGACGGCATGAGATAGTGGGGAAAAGTAGGGGATGAAACATTGTTTTCTTGCACCCATCAAAAAGCAGTATTGGTTGACCCGGTACTATTTGCACATTTGACACCTATTTGCCAAATATTTTAGTTAATGGGGGGAGGGGGTGTCAAAATTACAATCCAGCATATGGACATGTAGCACCCACCCCAAATCCCTTTAGCCTATTGGTTGGGATACTTGGATGTGGGAGAAACTCATTCACTTCCCACCTCTGCCTGCTGTGAAGAAGAGATTTGAAGTTACACCCCCCCTCCCCGTAAATATTTTAATCTCTGGGCCATAAAGTAATTTAGGGCAAGGCTTTTCTCAGACTCTCCTGCTGAAGCTGTTCACATTGTATAAATCAGCAGCACATCAGCAGCAGGAGACACACATCACACTAATGCAGCAATGGTGACACTAAGGCCTGGTCTACACTAGGACTTTAATTCGAATTTATCAGTGTTAATTCGAACTAACCGCTCAACCGTCCACACCAGGAAGCCATTTAATTCGAACTAGAGGGCTCTTTAGTTCGAATTTGGTACTCCACCCCGGCAGGTGGAGTAACGCTAAATTCGCACTTGCTAGCTCGAATTAGGCTTGGTGTGGATGCTAATCGAACTTAGCAGCTCCGGGAGCTATCCCACAGTTCACCACTCTGTTGACGCTCTGGACAGCATTCCGAGCTTGGATTCTCTGGCCAGCCACACAGGAAATGACCCGCGAAAATTTGAATTCATTTTCCTGTCTGGGCGGTTTGAATCTGACGTTCTGGTTGCACATCGGGGCGAGCTCCGCAGCACCTGCAACGATGCAGAGCTCTCCAGCAGAGGAGTCCGGGCAATCCCAGAATAGAAAGAGGTCCCCAGCATGGAGTGACCGGGAAGTCCAGGATCTGATCGCTGTGTGGGGCGAGAAGTCTGTGCTCTCGGAGCTGCGCTCCAACAAGCGGAACGAAGACCTTCGAGAAGTTCTCTAAAGCCATGAAAGACAAAGGATACAGCCGGGATGCGATGCAGTGCCGCGTGAAAGTGAAGGACCTAAGACAAGGGTATCAAAAAGTCAGAGCGGCAAACGGACGCTCCGGAGCCCATCCCCAGACATGACGCTTCTACGAGGCACTGCATGCCATTCTAGGTGGGTCTGCCACCAGTGCCCCACCAGTGACGGTGGACTCCGAGGACGGAATAGTGTACGGGACAGTTCCCCCTCCTGTTCGCCGATGGGGAAGATGAGGAAGGGTCTTTAGAGGACGGCGCAGGCGACATCGAACCCACTCCCGCTTTCCCTGACAGCCAGGATCTCTTCATCACCCTCACAGAGATCCCCTACCAACCGTCCCCGCCCGTTAACCAGGACTCGGAATCAGGGAAGGATCAGGCGGTAAGTGCTACAAACAGGGAAACATTTATTTTTAAGAAACAGGGATTTATATAAAAATAGAAATACTATATAAACATTTTTAAGTATGAAACTAAACAAACAGCAGGTCTACACAAACAGCAATGGAGCAATAGTCCTCTGGGGATATTTCAAAAAGCTCTCAGAGAGCAGCTGGAAAAGCCTCAGCAAGAGGTTTCTTGGGAGAGGTGCTTTATTGGGTGCTCCGTTGAAGCACACTCTTCCGCGCCATGCCATCCTCAGGTAGAGGGGACCATCGCCTCTACGAGCATGGCAGCGTAGGGTCCTGGTCTGTGCAGGGCTTCTATTAACATCCGCTCTCTGTGTGCGCCTGACACGCCTCAGGGTGATGTCGTTGTGGAAGTGCTGCATCTAATTAGTGGAATTAGTGTACTGTTACTATTGTGCATGGTAGACTTTTACTTTGCATAAGAATGACCCTCGCTTAACAGAGTTTTACTTTGCATAAGAATGACCCTCGCTTAACAGAGTTTTACTTTGCATAAGAATGACCCTCGCTTAACAGCCACGTGTTGCAGGCCTCAGAGGAAAAGCATACAGGGGTCTTTCGCGGTCACTGGCGGGAGATGCCGCATAACGCTCATCTTTTCTGCTTTGCACATTGCCTCCAGCAGGAGAGCACAGCTAAGCACTATCTGATAAGCAGTCTGTACTGTAAGGCTTACCAGGACTTTGTGCAAGAGGGATGCAGCTGTCTCTCCTCGCTTGTGCGCTATCCAGTGCAATCGCGCCGCCAATGAGAGCGTATTCCGAAATCTCGGACTAGTTCTGAGATCTCCTGAGACTTGGTTCCCTGTTTGGTCTTCTTAACTGAAAATGACTAGACTGTGTTTACTGTTGGCAAACATGTATTTGTTCAAGGAAATCACCTACTTTTTCGCATCACACAGCTTCGGCTCCTTCACGGACTGCCCCGCCATCCCCCTCGCAGAGGCTGGCTCAGATTAGACGCCGAAAGAAAAAGACAAGGGACGACATGTTCCAGGAACTGATGGCCAGCTCCAGAGCGGAGGCGGCAGAGCAGAGACAGTCGAGGGAGAGCCTGTGTCAGCAGCATCGCACACACCTGGAACGGGAGGATAGGTGGCGGCAGGAAGACCAGCAGGCGACTCAAACGCTGCTTGGTCTAATGAGGGAGCAAACGGACACGCTCCGGCGCCTTGTAGATGTTCTGCAAGACCACAGGCAGGAGGAGAGAGCCCCCCTGCAGTGCATCTGCAACCGCCCTCCAACGCCAAGAAGTCCTGTCCCCCCCTCACCCAAAGTGACAAGAAGGAGGGGCGGTAGGGGCCGTGAGAACTGTCACTGCACCGCAGCAGAGCGCTAATGTACAAGACACCTCTCGCTGTAAATTTGTAGAAGTTCTTCCCTTACAGGATCACCCAGTCCCAAATCCAAGTTTCAACCCCCCACTGTGTATAACATTATTAAAAGCGGTTTGCTGTTACTCTCTGTTTCCGTCACGTTTCTCGTGTCAGAAGACTTTGTGGGGGGGGGGGATTTTTAATTACAGTGCATAGCCCACATTACCAGGGTACAGACTTGGGGGCAGGGTCAACTGCAGGGCACACACAGACTGCAGTCACTAGGCACCAGGGACAGTCTGTGTGGTGTATGCTGCCCCGGGTCTTTCCTTGATGTGTAGGGTCCTGGTGCCTGACATCCCCGAATGTAAAGGCAGGCTTCCCTTCACATGCATTTGGACCGTAGTCACGATCCTCCCCGGTGCCCCGAGCCCCAAAAAGAGACCTCATCCAGGGGCAGATACTCACCCTTCCCCCACACCCCTCACCCCTTCCAACGCCCAAACCCACAGCCGTCATGGTAACCCCTATCCAAGGACGGCACCCCTCGCCCCTTCCTGCAAACCCACCCATCAGTGCACACCTTAACCAGCACAGAATGCTTCCATGTTTCAACGAAGAAACAGAAATGCAAAGTCAACGAAAGATTTATTATTAATTACTAAAACATGTCCTTAGTTTTAAAACGTCCTTGGGAAGTGGGGAAAACTTGGTTTATGATCAGGCTCTCTTAAAATCAAGTGGACAGTCACAGGTTACCCTGCTCTGCGAGGAAACTCGCTTTCAAAGCCTCCCTGATGCATATCGCTTCCTGCTGGGATATTCTCTCAGCACGGGTGTCTGGCTGATCATAAACAGCAGCCAGGCGATTTGCCTCAACCTCCCAAGCGGCCAAAAAGGTCTCGCCCTTGCTCTCACAGAGATTGTGGAGCACACAGCAAGCAGCAATAACTACGGGGATATTCTTTTCGCTGATGTCCGAGCGAGTCAGTAAGGTCCGCCATCTCCCCTTGAGACGTCCGAAAGCACACTCCACCACCATTCTGCACTTGCTCAGCCGGTAGTTGAAGAGTTCCTTTTCAGTGTCCAAGGCGCCTGTATAGGGCTTCATGAGCCAGGGCATTAGCGGGTAGGCCGGGTCACTGTAGGCATCTGCACATCCCCAACCGTTATTTTGTGGTCCGGGAAGAAAGTGCCTGCCTGGAGGCGTCTAAACAGACCAGAGTTCCTGAACACAGCGTCATGAACCTTGCCCGCCCACCCGACGTTGATGTTGGTAAAACGTCCCCTATGGTCCACCACAGCTTGCAGCACCATTGAAAAGTAGCCCTTTCGGTTAATGTACTCGCTGGCCTGGTGGGCTGGTGCCAGGATAGGGATGTGAGTCCCATCTATAGCCCCACCGCAGTTTGGGAATCCCATCGCGCGAAGCCATCTATGATGACCTGGACATTTCCGACAGTCACTACCTTTGAGAGCAGTTGCTCAACGATTGCGTGGGCTACTTGAATGACAGCAATCCCCACGGTAGATTTGCCCACGCCAAAGTGGTTCGCTACTGACCGGTAGCTGTCTGGCGTGGCAAGTTTCCAGAGGGCTATGGCCACTCGCTTCTGCACAGTCAGGGCTGCTCGCATCCTTGTGTCCTGGCGCTTCAGGGCAGGGGACAGCAAGTCACACAGTTCAAGGAAAGTGTCCTTACGCATCCTGAAGTTTCAGCCACTCTGTGTCATCCCAGACCTGCAGCACTATGCGGTCCCACCAGTCTGTGCTTGTTTCCCGGGCCCAGAATCGCCGTTCCACACCATGAACTTGACCCATTGCCACCATGATCTCCACTGCCCGGCGTACCCTGCTTTCTGAGAGGTCTGCGCCCACTCCTCACCGTGCTGCCGGAGCCTCCTCGCCCGGTTTCTCAGCATCTGACTGTGGAAGAGGTGGACGATAACGTGCGAGGAGTTGACAACGGCCATAAGTGCAGCGATGATCGCAGCGGGCTCCATGCTCGCAGTGCTGTGGCGTCCGCGCTGTAACCGACCAGAGAAGGGCGCGAACAGATTTCCCGCCGGCGCTTTCAAGGAAGAGGGAGGCGGGATTGACGGTTCAATGACGACACATTTTTCCCAGCATGCATTGGGGAAATCCCACAATTCCAATGGGCAGCGGGGAGTGCGGGAACTGTGGGATAGCTTCCCACAGTGCACCGCTTCCAAAGTCGAAGCTGGCCCCGTGAATGTGGACTCAGAAGTTCGAATTTGTGTATTTAGTATGGATACACAAATTCGACTTATTAAGGTCGAATCCACAAATTCGACTTAAGTAGATTCGAAATAGTCCTGTAGTGTAGACAAGCCCTAAGACACTCATCTCTTAGTGATCAGTTAGACATTGTGCCAACCAAACAGAGGCCTTTGAAGATGCTGAAATGTCAGTGACACAAGACTGATCAGATGTGTGACTTCTTTGCATAGAGAACATCCTGTTGCCAACCAGTTACTATTCACCCATTCAAGGTCATTGCTATCTACATGTGCATCACAAGGTCATTCATTTCCGGTTTATAGGCTTTGGTTTTATCATCATAGAGTAAGCAATTTTTCTCAGCTTTGATCAGTAGTCTCTCCAACTAAGGCAATATCATTCTCATATTATATTCAAGATCCACTAAAGATGAATCTTTAAATAGTACACCTCCTCCTTGGGCTTCAGTCATCGGATAGTCTATTATACCATTAAATACCAAAGGGTGAGAGATTGCATACCTGACGCACCTCCGATTCTACTGAAAACCAGTCTGTAATACAACCGTTGACCCTCACACAGGTCAATGTACCATGGTACTGTTCTTCCATGTGGCGCACTAAGCCCTCAGGCACCCCACACTGGTGAAGCGGTATCCACAGCGCTGGTTGATGCAGTGAGTCAAAACTGGCTGCAAAGTCTATAAACACAGTGGTAACATCCTTTGGTCACTCTATTCATTTTTCAGTAAACTTATCTGTCTATCAAGTCTGGCACACGGGGTTTCCCTTTAGTAATTGTTAAGATTATTTCAGAATCTGTCACTACTGTTGTGGTTTTTGTACAATGGAATCAGCATTTCACACAACAGGTCTCTCTGGGTTGTAGAACTTACCTCCCTAGAGGGAGAGGGAGGAGGCCCTTTCCAATAGTTGACTAACACCTTACACTTAGTGTATGTCTACACAATCAGCTAGGGGTGTGATTCCCAGATTATGTAGACATACTCACACTAGCTCTCAGTGAGGTAGATTACTTAAAATAGTAGTGTAGCTATTGAACACCTAAACTCCTGTCAGGAATGGTCTAGATAATACTTAGTCCTGCCATGAGTGCAGGGTACTGGACTAGATGACCTCTCAAGGTCCTTTCCAGTCCTATGATTCTATGAAGTACAGACATTGGCATGGGCAAGGTATGCCAAATACATACCCATTGGGTTCAGGTGGGTTTCTACTCAGTGAAAATAGCCTGTGGCTCCACTCACTGCAGCCTGTGATACTATTGCTACACTGCTAATTTTGGAATGCTAGTTGGATGAACTGGGACTGACACCTCTTGCTCATAGTGTAGACATAGCCTTAATGGACGTTGAGAGGCAATGACTTAAAGTCTGTAGCCTTCTGCCCCTGGGGAGCACTGGAACCAGTTTGAACAGGCTGGGTCACACTGTGGGAACCATACTAACCGTTGCATGGACACACTGGAAAATCTGAGCAAACCAGGAGCATGTAAATCAGAGAGATTCTGTTCTTGCAATTTAAGAGTGAAGCTAAACTAATTTAGATTCTAGTGAAGTATGAGATTAGATGAGATTAAGTATGTGTGCAGGGCTCTGGCAGAGCTGTTCTTCAACCACTACCCAGGGGTTTTCCTGTCTTTTCATCACATCCTCAGCCCAGACCAAGAACTACTCCTTACTCTGTAAGACATTGATTTCTCCAGTATTGCTCTTTAAAGAGACGTTGCTTACATAATCAGATAGACAATCAGTATCTGCTCAAAGTGCAGCTTCAAAAGGTTTCCAGGTGAGTTATTTGCATAATCTTCACCACCAACAATTTTCTTGAAAATCCACTTCATGCGTATTGTCCCCAAATGGCCTTTGATATCCTCACTATCTGCCAGAGATTGCATGATTCATGTCTTCCTCCTAAAGCTCCATGTAATCCTAGAAAAGTATACAAACATTTGCATTTTTAATACAATGAATTCCAAAGATGTAAAAGTTAGTTCAATAAGATTTGTCCAGGATGTTACAGGACGCCATCATATCTGTCACAATGATACTCTTGCAATACAGTTTCTGAACCCCTGGCTGCACTTACTCAACTCAAACCTTCCTGCAGCCTTACTCCCTGCCTTGAATGCAATTCCTTGGAGACGGTGCGGCTAATAATATCCTTTTGCATGACATCCATCCAGTTTGGGTCTTCCAACCCTTCTCTTACCCTCCACTTCTAGGATAAACTCTGTTTCCTATACATTCTTCCAATTTTCTTTTCACATGGCCAACCCATCTACACCTGGAATCCCTTAGTTTTTTTCTATAATTGGTACCACCTTCAAATTTCTCCTACTTCTCTGGTTTGAAATAATGGACCAGCCATGTAACTCCAACCACCCATCTTTACATTTTCATTTCCATTGTATTCAAGATCTGCTCTTGTCTCTTCCTCAGTGCCCAGAATTCAGGGCCCTAGAAAGTTCAGGCCTAATTAACAGCTTGTATATCTCACTTTTCAATTTGATAGGTTTAGAGGAAACATGCATGTTCATATAAATAGGCATATAGTGCCCAATACAGCAAAAGCTGTACATCTGTAAATAAATTGAACACATGAATAATCTCATTGAAATTACATGAGAGTACGGATTACTAACATGAGTGTAAATTTGTCTGCAGGATTGGGATGGTGCATAATGTTGATTAGGCTCAATAATGCAGATAATCTATAAGTAGAAATCCTATAGTCTCCATTGGAGTTCTGAATGCAGACAGGCTATAGGAGTATTTCTATTTAGTCTAAACACTCAAGTGCATGCAGTATCATGTCTGTAGAGAAGAAGAGATTCACAAAAAACATAATAGAGGAATAAAAAAGTCCATTCATTGGAGACCTCTTCTCTTTTTTGTGTGTAGAATTTTCACAAAGTGAGGATGATGGTTTGGTGAACCAGTGTTGGGAGGGTGTTCTATGCATGTGCTGATGGTACGAAGAAGACACATAATTAGACTGTGGCACTTCTTGGCACAGAGAGACATTGAGACCAAAAATGTAGCAAGATTCATAAAAGGTTTGGATAAGAAGAATATTCAGGATTATTATAAATTAATTAGGATAACATATTTTGAAGGGATATTAAACATCATGTTTCAGGGATTAAGCCAATATCTAATTGTTAACAATTCTACTGTGGGGACTGATTATCCCATCTCTGTCTACTGGGAATCTTCCTCTGAACATCTGGTTCTGGTCACTGTGAGAAACAAGATACTGGGCTATATATGGCCCTCAGGTTGGATGCCGGATGGCAATTCTTTTGTTTCCATCACACAGACAATGGCAGAACTGAGCAATTTTCTTCAGCAGGATCTGTGACTCACAAAGATCTCAAAGTATTTTGTGTGTATTAACTTGGATCCATATATAGGCCCAAAGAGGCCACATAACCCAGTCACTGTCCACGATTAAACAGTTTTAAACAAGATTAGGAGTTCGGTATGCAGAGACATGGAACCCTGGGGAAAAAATCACCATTATAATCTCTTTTTATAACATTTTTATTAAAGATATAGACAAGAAAAACTGTTAAAGCATTTGAAATGTAAAATATTAAACGAGACTTTCATTTTAACAATGTCCTTTGTTTCCATTCTCTTTAGCTGGAGTCTGTTTTAAAAAAATAATTAGATAACTCGATGATAGGTCCATCAATGGCTATTAGCCAAGATTATTAGAGACCCAATCCCATGCTCTGGGTGTCACTAAACCTCTGACTACCAGAAGCTGGGACTGGATGACAGGGGATACATCACTCGATAATTGCTCTGTTCTGTTCAGTCCCTCTGAAGAATCTGGCATGGGCACTCGCAGAAACAGGATACTGGACTAGATGGATCTTTGGTCTGACCTGGGATGATCTTTCATTGGTTCTTATGTTCTAACATGATGATAAGCGGTTTCTTAGCCAATGGGAGATGCTGAGGAGAGGGGTGTGTTTTAAACTCCCCAGCTGTCAAAGAATTCAGTCCCGATGTCCCCTGGAGTGAGACACCTCCTTCTACTTAGGATTCTCAGCTGGGAACCCTCTAACCCCAATTAAGGTGTTTTCTTACAACAAGCTGGCCTGGGGGGTGGGAGGAGGAAGAAGGAATTAGTAGGAGACTGATAACTTTTATCCCAGTGATCAGAATAGTCACCTGGAATGTGTGAAGGCCCCACTTTCAGTGCCTGATAAGGAGAAAGGATTTAAACAGGTCTCTTCCCTGACCTATGTGGGTGTCCTAACCACCGAGATATGGGATCTCCTGAGGTGAGTCTCTCTCAAACTCTCCTGTTCAAGCCTAAGTCCCTTTGTGGTATGATGGGTTGGACCCCACTTCTGGGATGCCACCTGATGTACTGAGGTTTCACTGAGCCCACCTGCTCCACCAGCCTGGACTCCCTCCCCCTGTTTTGCTGAATCAGGCTCCCCGGCCTCTTGCAGCACACACACACACACGCGCGCGCGCACACACACACACACATAGGGATTCACTAGCTGTAGAATCACACAGAGTCTGCAAACACCTCTGTGTGGGAGGACTCACCTCTGTGTGGGAGGACTCAGGTGCACCTCCCCTCTGGGGTCACCCCCAAGGTAGTAGTGTCTTGTGCTACCCAGAGGATTGTGCAACAGAAGCTCATTGAAATTTGCCCCCTCCCCCAATGTGGAGTGAGATATGCACAGCTTCCTGGTCCCTCCAGTTATAATTTGCACAGACTGGGTTTAAATATAAACAAAAACAAGTTAATTAACTACCAAAGGCAGATTTTAAGTGATTATAAAGGATAGCAAACAGATTAAAGCAGATTACCAAGCAAATAAAACAAAACATGTATACCTAGTTTAAGAACTTAAAGAAACTGGTTACAGCTAGGAATTTCTCACCCTAAATGTTGTTTCAGGTATTTCTCTCACAGACTAGTGACACCTTTCCCCGACCTGGTTACAGGGCCACCCAGAGGATTCAGGGGGCCTGAGGCAAAGCAATTTTGGGGGCCCCTTCCATAAAAAGAATTGCAATATTACACCATACTATATTCTCGTGGGGGCCTCTGTGGGGCCCAGTGCAAATTGTCCCACTTGCTCCCTGCCACGGGTGGCCCTGGGAAAAATAAACCTTCCGCATCTCAGCACAAACCTAGTTTTGAGAAAACTTCTTTACAAGGTATCACTGGTTCTCAGCATCAGCTAGTGCTAAAAGGCACTAAAGCTCATTAAAAGGGCTGGACAAATATTTTCCATCAAAACTTTTTTTGGATCAAAAACTAGGGTTTTTTTAAAAGTAGAAAAAAATCACAGACAATGTCTGCTTTCCTTCAAAATGTGTTGTGGTTTTTTTTCAATTGAAAGGCTGAAATTAGTCTGCCAAAACCTGAATATGGTTTGAGGTTTCAGAAGTGTGCGGCCAAATATTTGCTGCTCACAGTCCCACCCCCTTACCACGCGGCTCTGAGCGGGGAGGAGCTCAGGCCCCACCGGAGCCACGCTACAGCTCTCCAGGGATGCTCCTGGATGCGCTGAGGCTCTGGAAGAGGGGCGGAGGCAGGGTCAGGCAGGGGCCGGGGAGGGAGCCTCAGTCATTCTTGTGGGGGCCCCTGCGAAGTCCAGGGCCTGGGACAAATTGCCCCACTCCCCCCCCCCCATGGGCTGTCCTGACTGGGTCAAGACTTCTCCCCCCCGTCATTATTTCTCAGATCTTTCCAGCTGTCATCTTGGGTGGGGATTCAGTGAAGAGTGAACCAAGATCAACTTACTCCCCAGCCTTAAATAGAATTTGCATAAGGCAGGAATCCTTTGCTTTCCAGACCCTTCCAGTGTAAAAATATCAGTTCAAGATGGGATCCTGTACTGGCTGACATGACCACCTGACCTACTGTTGTCAAAGCAGCGTCTCAGGAAGCTTCTCAGGAGGGAGAGAGACTAATATTTTCCAAGTCCCATTGTTCCCCTTAATGGCCCATCCAGGCTGATTGCATTCTGTCTGATAGGCGTTCCCCAAGTATAAACACAGTTGTAATAGTTACACAGTTAATACAGAATATGTTATGTGCATACAAATAGGACAAACATGTTCAGCAAATCATAACCTTTCCAATGAGATCTTACATGAACCATCTTGTGTAAAATGCAAATTAGTTATGCCAAAATCATGTTATAACAATGTTTCTATGAAGAGTATGGCGTGCAATGTCACAAGTGGATCTAGCCCTACCTGGGGAGGAAACCCATTGGCTCCACTGATTAGATTATGTATTAATTATTATTATCATTAGTTAAAATGCTTGAGCTTTTTAATAGGATAGAATTCAATAAGATACTACTGATATTAAATGGGGTTTTCAACAATTTAGTAAAAAAGAAAAGAACAGAAATTGATAGATGAGAAGATTCTTTTTATAGAATTGGCCAGATCGCCAGCTGGTATAAATTGGCCAGAGCTCCCCTGAAGTTACTGGGCCAGATTAAAGAGCCATTGAAAGAGAGGAATGTGTGAATGATTCTACAGCCTGATGCTCAGAGCACACACCCTGGAAGTAGGAGACACAGGATCCAGTCACCCATGCTTCGGTGACTCTTCTAACACTGGGGATCTGGCCCAGTGACTTGAATGGAGCCACACTGACTAAGACCAGTTGTGGTTTTGTCCCAGTGTGTCTGTCCATTACCTGAGCTGAGAACGTCCCAAACACTAGTTATCCACAATTCTATGCTTTCAGATTTTAAAATAAATAAAATTAAATTAAATAAGGTCATCGACACTACTTGAGAAACTTCCAAGTCCACAATATTTTCCCTAGTGCACTTTTCACCTCTTTGTTTTTCAGGCTGTAGATAATGGGGTTTAACATTGGAGTCAAGATGTTATACTGAATGGAAAACATTTCATCCAGAGCCACAGAGGAGACTGAGCTGGGTTTTGTGTACTGGAAAGAACCTGTCAGGTACCATAAACCAACCACAATCAAGTGGGAGCTGCAGGTGGAGAAGGCTTTACGCCTGCCCTGCACCAAGCATATCCTCAGGATAGTGGCGATGATGTGAATGTAGGAGATCAGGGTGAAGAGGAAGGAGCTTGATCCAAGTATCACAACAGAAGGGAGAAGCACCACTTGATTGGTGAAGGTATCAGTGCAGGACAGATGCAATAGGGGAGGGAGCTCACAGCTGAAATGGCTGATCTGATTGGGGCCACAGATGTGCAACCTGAGGGCGAAATCTGTGTTAAGCTGGGTATTTATGAAGCCTATTACCCATGCACCACTCACCAGCAGAACACAGATCCCTTTGCTCATGGTCTCCACGTAACGCAATGGGTCACAGATGGCAGCGTAGTGATCATACGCCATTGTTGAGAGAATAAAAATTTCAGCACCAGCTGGTAGTAAAATGAAGAATATCTGGGCAAGGCAGCCATCAGTAGAAATGGTTTTGTTCTTGTCTAGGAAAATCACCAACATCTTAAGAACTATGGCTGAGGAATAGCAGATAGTGACAAAAGATAAATGAGACAGGAAGAAGTAAATGGGGGTGTGAAGGTGACGATCAGTCCTTATCACCAGTATGATCACCACGTTCTCCACTAGGGTGATTACATAAATAACTACAAGCACCAGGAATAGGAAAATCTGCATCGGTGGGTCACTGGAAAGTCCCAGGAGAATAAATTTGGTCACTTTGGTTTGATTCCCCATTGATGCTCTCTCAGGAAATCTGACCTGTCACATATCACATAGAAGTAAATTGAAATGGCCTGTCAAAATCATCTGATCAAAAGGATGAATGTAAAGTGAGGCCGACTACCACCTATAAAATGTGTGCTGTAAATAGACAAAATGGGCTAGTTGCACAGAAGGACCTTGGCACCTACCGTACCTACCACCTTAGGTGCCTAAATCCCAGAATCAAGCCCCACTGGTATTCACATAAAACCTGCTCAGCTGTGACATTGAGGTACCCCTATGACAGTCCCAGTCTCTCCTACTGAAGCTGTTCCACTGTGGTTAAATAATAAAAGAGGCTTTGGAGCAGAAGGACTGGATACTCAGCCTTCTGTATTGGCGGGTGAGCACTCTAACCACCAGCATATACAGTCATTCATGCTCTTGCCATCTCTTTCAGGTCCAATATCTCTTTAATCTGTCCCACTAACTTCAACAGAGCTACATCTGATTTACACCAGCTGGAGATTTGGCCCATTGACTCCTATGGCGCTATTGATGATTTACACTAATATGGGATCTGGCCAGTTCTATAAATACTTTTACAAAAAATACAGAACGTATAATCTGTAGAATTGTATTGGATGGATGCCTATTAAGATCTCTAGGATTCTAGAATAAGATAAAGACGAAGACGACGAGGAGGAGGCAGAGGAAGTGGAAGAAACCTCCGAGGCCTAGAAATTCTGGTTTGCCACCCAGCAGGGTATAGCCTATCAACCCAAACTAATATGGAAAATACAGGTAATTCATAAATATTATGAATAACATGAAGTGTGGGTCAGATAAGCTTATCTGGTTGACAGCCTCCTCCCCTATGAGGGTGTGTTGTGTGGAGGTGGGCAAACCAACATATCATTCATCTGTTCAAATGAACAACCAGAGATCATTTGCAACAATAGAGGGAAAAGGACTCATCTTATAAACCAGAACGTGACCTGAGGTTGTCTTTTGGCAAAACCAGAAGAGAGAGGTTGGAGCAAACAAATGCTCCAACACTGGAAGGAGAGAAATGACAACAGAGAAAGAAATGACAGAGCATAGATTCACTGCACAACTGAGAGATTTATTCCAAAGAGGAGAATTTATGCAAATGGCGATTGAAAACCTGAAAAGGGAGACTAGTCATGTAGAACTGCATGCAAACATTTTGGGAGCAGCAATGATACAGGATCAACAGAAGCCAAAAATGGGCGGGGAGGGGAAATGAGGAGAAAATATGAATGAAACAGCACCTGAAGAAAGTACAGGAAATATGAATAATTTGTTGATCGAGATCATGCAAAGTGTAGAGACATTGAGGAGTGGACAGTGTTGCCAAGTAGGAAATTTGTACACCAGCAAAGACTGGATGATATAACACAAGCACTTAATGAAGCACTCAAGGAAACTGTGGAGTAAAACCACCAATAGCCGGTAGAATTATATAATTTATGCTGCAGTAACCATAGCAGCTCATCAGTTTAAGATCAAGACATCTGAGGATGTGAGCCATCCTCATGGCAATGAAGGTTAAAGCAGAAGAATAAGCTTTTATATCAGCCTACAAGATGCACGAGAAAAAACATCTGAAGAGACAAGAGAAGCAAACGGCCTTGGAGATAGCAACTGGATGAGAGAGTTGTGAAGGGACAATGTAAATGAAGGCTGAGCCATCTGAGTCACAGGCTTGAAAGATATTGAGCAGAAAGTTATTAGTACCAGGAGAACAATTTCTTCACCAGAGACCCTAGGAGATTCTTTGATCTGATGGATGTTAAAAACAGAATAGGCAAAAATAGAAAGCCAATAAATAAGGTGGAAGAGTTTCAGCGCTACTGGAAGGAAATCTGTCTGAGACTGCGCAACATAATAGACAGTGAAACGGATTAAAAATGAGAGGAAAAACTTACAAATCACACCACAGAGGAATACACAGAAAGATCAAAGAAAGAAAGAAAGAAAGAAATGAGATACTGAGAGGAATGAAAAATGAAATGAATAGAATGTCAAAGGAGAATGAATAAATTTGAGCACCTAAAATGCAGGAAATCTGCAGAGGGCTTAACAAAAGTCCTGACTACCCAAACCTACTGAGTCCGTTCAGCCAGGATTTATTGGTTACTCATGCGGATACATTTTAGTCAGCAGCTTTCTCCTTTTTCAACTTAAAGATTTAGTATGGTGTAAAAGCTATTTCTTTTTTTAAAAATCCACCATATGTAATACAGAGAGACATTCATAATAATCATAAAGGAACGTGCCCAGCAAACACTGTCTAGGCACGCTGACATGATTTAAAAAAGAAGGGTCCAACTGAACGTTAATGGGAATGTTGTGCTTAAATCTTAAATCTTTTGTGCCTGAAACTTAAGTTCCTTTGAAAATCTGACCCACTGGCACTTCTGACTCAGTGTCCCACAAGTCTGAATATCAGGCTGCTCACACGTAAGAGAATCTCTCCTGCTCTCTTGGAAGCGAGTGGCTATTTTGACATTGATTTTTAGTGGAACTGGGAATGAAGCCAGTGTTCTGTCCAATGTCACATCTATGTTTAACCCCGAATGCCTCCCAGACACAAACTAAATCTTTTCCCCATTATCAGCTCATCAGACAAACACCCAAGGGAGGAGATCTTATATTAGATTAGAATGTGAATGTCACCACAGCCAGATTCTGTGCAAAGTGAATTCCAAAGCTAAGTGTCTGCTCCAGAGAATGCCCTGCAACCCCATAACACACACACAGACACACTCACAGAAACTATGGCTAACACACACCAACTGATCTCATTTTTTGTTGTAGTGAGTGAGCGAAAGTAGCTGGGTTGCCAGCCATGGCCCCTGTGGATTTCTTGAGAACTGAAACCTGTTTAAATGCTGTTTTGTTCCTCCTGGGACAAGCTCCCTGAAGTTCAGTCTCTGTAAGGAGCTTCTGCTAACACTGGGCTCGGTCAGTCCTTAAGCAATGCTCTGTAGTGTATAAGAATGACAGCAAAGGGGCTTGGATTATCACAGGGTTTAGGTATCCAATCTCAGCAACAGTGAATAAAAAAGGTGTGGACTTAGCCCCCTATTTTCAAAACAGCCCAGGGAGCTAGACACCTTAATAGCAAATCATTTCGTCTTCCCTACAGTGCTTTGAAGCTCCTAGCCAAATATATATAATTACCACAAGAAGGCAATCTAGCCAGCCAACCTTAAAGTTCACTAATAAATGGACATAGGTTAGGGAATGGAGAAAAGGAGTAAATAGAGTGTATATGATGGTGGTAAATAATAGGCACTGAGATAAAGGAGGAGATAAATTGTAAGGTTTTTTTTCTTATGAAAAGTTTATTTTGAAAACACAAAGCCAATGTCTGTAAAACACAAGGTCCACACGCCGCCAAAGTCCAGTAAACCCAGCTTCCTCTTACCAAGTCATCCCAAAGCTGTGGCCTTGGTGCAACTGTTTCATGGGATGGATTTGTGTCCCCGCATATGTACCCAAGGGGGTCATAGAAGTCCTATTTCCACGGCTTAATTGGCCATGTGCTGACTCTTTTCATGGGTGAATGTCACTCTGCATGAACAGAGAGATGTTACAACTTACCATGGTGATTCCTTTAGATCAGGGGTGATTTGTGGTGCTCTAAAGAAAGGCAGATCATCCCTCTGTGTTAGGGCTGGGGGACACTGACTAGGATAAAGAGATGGGGAAGAATGTGATGCTTAGATTCATAGATTCTGATGCCAGGAAGGAATATTGTGCTAATCTAGTCAGCCCCCCTGTATAGCAAAGGCCAGATAACTTCTCCAAAATAATTCCTAGAACATATCTAGGATGCTGCCCACACTATATATATATATGTCTTGTGGATGAATATAAGGTTCAAGTCAAGCACGTGTGTTTTATCTGACCAGCCTGATTCAGCACATCCAAAACACACAGATTGTAATTTTCAAGGCTACCAGAGGGTGTGATTTCCAACAGTGCCTAAGGCAGTTAGCTACCCACCTCGCATTGAATTTCAGTGGGAGTTGGGCACCGGGAGGGTGAGGGAGGAGCGGGGATGGGGCAAACGCAGAGAAGGGGCTGGTAAGAGGAGGGGAAGAGGTGGGAGCAGGGGCAGGAAGAGGAGGGGAAGGGGCGTGGGCCTGGGGGAAGGGCCTGGAGCAGGGAGGGGGTTGAGCACTCCCCGGGGGAAGTCTGTGCCTATGGTCCAGCTGTTAAATGCAGTGGTGTTTCCCTGGGACTAGATCAGTGTAAGTGAGGTCACTCTCATGGCTCATGGTTCAGTGCCCTAGACATCAAACCATAATGGCTCATGAGCAATGTACTGGGGAACAGGTCAGAGAGAAGAATTTATGCTGCAGTTTCAAAAGGATCCCAAGACAGTTAGTTACCCAGCCAACTCTGAAATGGTTTGAAATGGGTTTGTTTTGCAATTTCCATTTCAAATGACATTCGGAAAATACTTGTTTCCGCTATGATTTGGAATGAAAACAAATGTCAAAATATCAACATTTCCCACTTGATTTCCCCTCACTGCCTGCCTAAATCAGTTATATCCAGGGCATTGGACTAGGGTGAACAGATGTCCTGATTTTATAGGGACAGTCCCGATTTTTGGGTCTTTTTCTTATATAGGCTCCTATGACTCTCCACCCCCATCCTGATTTTTCACACTTGCTGTCTGGTCACCCTATGTCCTACTGAATGCCTTTCTCAAGATTTCTTTAATGTCTTTATTTCTTAGCGTGTAAATGAAAGGATTAAGCAATGGTGTCATGATAGTGTTCAAGAGGGTGACAACTTTGTTCATTTCCAGTGAGTTCTGTTTGGATGGTTTGACATACAGAAAGATGGAGCAGCCGTACCATATAACCACAACAGTGAGATGGGCAGAGCAAGTGGAAAAGGCCTTTTGCCAGGCTTGGGCAGATGGGATTCTCAGGACGGTGGAGATGATGTAAATGTAGGAGACCAGGATGATGGCACAGGACCCAAGGACGACAATAAAACAGATAATAATATACACCATCTCAACAAGGTGCGTGTCTGTGCAGGACAGCTTTATCCAAGAATCTACATCACAGAAGAAATGGTTGATGATGGTAGAGTCACAGAAGGACAACCCGGTGACCAGAAATGCCAGCACAGCAGTAGTCAGGAAGCTACTTGCCCATGATCCAAGAGCCAGCTGAATGGACAAAGTGCTGTTCATGATGGCGCTATAGCGCAATGGGTGACATATGGCCAGATAGCGATCATAGGCCATGACGGCCAGAAGTAGATATTCAGTGCAACCGAGGGAGTAGACAAAGTACATCTGCAGGAGACAACTGGAGAAGGAAATGGTTTTGCTTTGGGACACTAGGAGAGCAAGAGTTTTGGGAATGTACCCCGTAGTGAACCAGATGTCTACGAAGGAGAGATTGCAGAGGAAGAAATACATCGGAGTGTGCAGGCGGCGGTGAGTCCCCACTAAGGAGATGATGGTGATGTTTCCCATCAGCGTCAGGAGGTACATGAACAAGAAAAGCAGGAAGAGAGAGATCTGCACATACCGAGAGCCAGGGAACCCCAGCAGAATAAATTCCCTCACGTTGGTCTGATTTCCCTTCACCATTGGGTGCTCTCCCTGTTAAAACACAAGAAACCATAAAGGGAAGACAAAGAAACATCCAGGTCACTTGGTTAATTGCAGTTCATTGTTGACAACAAACTGAGAAATCATGGAGAGAGAGAGGGGGGAGAGAATATATTATATTGTTAAAGCCCAACAGGATTATACAGTCTGACCTCCTGTATCACACAGGTTGGAAAAACCCATTAATCAAAGCCCAGTAGCTAATGGTTGAACCAGAGCTTATCTCTTAGGAAAAGGTATCCTATCTTGACAAGACACCACCCCCCACCCCTGCCATATCACATTAAAGAGCAGTATCCTACAGGATACTGAACACAGTTTATGTGAAGTAGTGCACATTCAGTTCTCAGTAGGAGATGTGAGTATGTTGTCATCTATGAGAACTAGAGTTTCAATGGCAGATTGGCACTTAACTCCCCTAGATTCCTTTGAAAATCCCAGCCTTAGATTCTGCTCCACCCACAAAGCCAGGAAACTTGGCTTAATTCACCTCCCAAAGCCAGACGCAGAATCCTGGATTTCTTGCTCTCAGACCTCTGCTCTAACCACGAGACCCCACTTCCCTCCTAGAGCTGTGAATGGAACCCAGGAGTCCTGATTCCTAGCCCTCCAACCTTTAGACCCCATCCCACTCCCAGAGCTGGAAAACAGAACCCAAGCATCCCAATTCCTTTTTCTAAGCCAGAGGTTCTCAAACTGTGATCTGAAAACCACTTGTGGTCCGCGAGCTTCATTCAAGTGGTCCACAGATATTTTCCTCTAAGGTGAGCGCCTGAGCTGTCGCACCGAAGAGAATGAAGGCCACCCGCCTAATTAGTGGAGCCGTGAAGATGTGGTTTCACTAATTAAGTGCCTGGACCCTTGAGAAGATGTACATGTAAGGTGAAGTTGTGACCTTGGAGGGAATAGGGGGTAGGTGGGAGGGGCAGTGGGGTGAGAAGAGGGGGTGGGGCAAATTTGGAACTTCAGGGCTGCAGCAGCCAGAGAGGCAACTTTCCCCAGCTCCAGGGCTGCGGCTGCTGGGGAGAGATGACTCTCCTTCCCAGCCCCAGCTTGGGAGCTGCTGCGGCGGGGGAAAGGCACATCCATCACATTAAAAAGGTATGACTACTGATATTAAAATATGAGTTGTGTGCTTTTATTTGTAGAACAAAAAATATGTTAATTATTATTAAGGATTTTTTATATAGCGCTTTTATCTAAAGCGCTTTACAATGGTTAGCTAATGGTTCAAACATTTGGAAAGATAATTAAGTGGTCCCCTGAGACCCTCTGCAGTTTTCAAGTGCTCCATGAAAGAAAAGTTTGAGAACCACTGTTCTAAGCTATTAGCACACTCCTCCACAGAGCCAGAACATCAGAACGTAAGAACTTACATAAGAACAGCCATACTGGGTCATATCAATTTCCATCTAGACCAGTATCCTCTCTTCTAACAGTGGCCAATGCAGGTGCCCCAGAGGAATGAACAGAATGTCTGCCTTGAGACATCTTAAAGGACATCTAAAGGACAATCCTCTGTTGTTGTTGTTGATGATGATGTGTGCATATTTGACTTATACCTCCTCTGAACCATTGGTAACCATGATGGTACCCCTGATTTCCAGACTCCATTCACTTCTAATTCTGGGTATTCTCTATAGTAAGGTTCCATTAATACATAATTTGTAATGGGTTAACAATTGACGTTTTAATAAATGGTTAACCAATTTGTATTGAGGCCAACCACTCCAAATGTGTTTATAAACCCGATATATAACCATTTCTGAAACTTTCTACTGATGTGCTTATAACCCTGGGAACATATAATGTTTACGTCTTTACATGCTTAAAATCAATTAAACTTTGTCAATAGGCGTGGAAGAATTCATTTTCCTCATAATTTTGATGGCTAATATCAATGCTTATTTTTAAAAGCATTGCTTTTCTATTTTTATGGATTTAGATTTTCATATTTGCGCAATATTATCACTTTTAATTGTTTATTTCCATTTTTATCAATTAAGTGTTCACAATTGCAGTTCATTATGTGGGCCAGACAATGAAGCAGAGTCAGACAGATGTTGAGATTCAAAATGTTAAAGGTTTATAACTGTTAAAATTCTGTCAACATCATATGGCAAATTAAGCAAAGCAAATACCCTTTATCAGCATTTTCCTTCTTTACCTGTTAATTTGGATTATTGATGGAAATATATTTGTCATTTTTCTGGGTGTGTGGTGAAATTAACGTTTATCATCATTTACCAATATAAATCTGATCCTTCCAAGCTTGTTTCTAAAGGACTTATAAAGGGAACTCTAATATAAAGTGTGGTCCCATTTTCTTCAGTTTAATTAGTCTCTCTGCAAACTGCACTGTCTTCAGGATGTTCTCACAAGAGTCACTGACATGAATGTAGTAAATAATTCTATTGGTGATACAATGGCTAGAATCTTTCTTTCTTTCTTTCTTTCTTTCTTTCTTTCTTTCTTTCTTTCTTTCTTTCTTTTCTAAAGTCACCATATATGGGGGAAGATTATTTTATTTTGGAAGGTGTCAAGTATCTCTGCATAGTTTGCAAAACTACAATTAATCTGCAAGACAGCGAGAAGGTGAAACTGACCAGAAATCTACTATAAACACAAGTGAAATTGCCTAATATGTTTTTGTACTGGAGAGGGAGCGCAATGCAGAACCATAGGATTGTATGCTCTAAGAGGCTTGAGGGAATTATGAACCCAAATCCATTGAATTTCTGAGGGATTTGTGCAATTTGCTCTAAACTAGTATTAATTTGAATGCTAGGAATAATAATAACACCACCACATTCTGATTTCATTTAAACTGGTGTAACTTCTAAGCATTCTGGGTAGATACTCAAAGACCTTTCAGAATACTCACTGTGTGGGTGGCAGTTCTGTGGATGCATCCTGAATGAAACATAACTGCTAACACATCAAGTGTAGAAAAAAGGTGCTCTCTTAAGCATGGAGAGAAAAACCAACACAGTTATAATTATTTAAAAACAGACAATAATTCTGCTTCTCTGACACACACCTTTTGAACACTTTCAAAAGATTCAAGCACACAACCTGCTCTAATGAAATCAACCATCAAATATCCTTAAGAGATTATCAGTATATCTTAGTATATACTTATAACTGAAAATGAACTATGTATACGTTATATACTACTGTCTGCTGTCTTTCTCTCTCTGTCTCTTCTATGGCACTGACATCTATTTATCTATCTATCTCTTATATACTACTGTCTTCTTATGTGCTCCATTCAGGCAATGAAAGAGTGTTTGACTCAGGATGGCTTAATTCATCAGAAGGCCTCCTTGGGACATAATCTTCAGAGAAATTCACAGACTTTCTCAGAACTACAGAGGGAATTGCTTGAGGGGCCATTAACCAAATAACTCATGGGCCAATCCTCAGAGAAGCTGGCTCTAATTCCCACATGCCCGCATGGGTTTTGTAAACACACACACCTACCTTCGTAGATTTCCTCTGCACTGAATTCTGAGCAACTTCTACATGCTCTTGCGGCATGTCAAACCTCCATCCATTATTCGTGGATCCAGTCTCGAGAAGAGTTGGCTGAATAATAAGGCACAGTGGGAAAGATTCTTTAGGCAGCCAACCAATAGAAACAACACTTAGCTCTTATTCTGGGCTTAAAATCAGTAGCTCTCAAAGAACTTTACCAAGGAGGTCAGGGTCACTATCCCCATTTTACAGATGGGGAAACTGGGGCACAGACAGGGGCGATTCACTCTGGAATGGGTAAGAGGGGACTCAGCCAAACTGACTGCAGTGGAGTTATTCCAGGTTTACACTGGGGTGAACAGAGAGGAAGAATCAGTCCCATTTATCCAATGGGCCAAAAACCAGTGTCTCTTCCCCTGATCATCCACTCACTGACACTGGACTTACACAGGTATAACTCCACTGACTTCAGGAGAGTTATTCCAGATTTGCACTGGCATAGGAGCAGGATCCTGTCCCATGTGAACACAGCATGTGCCTGAATTTCAGAGGCGCAGAGGGGAATTACAACCCTGGTCAAACTGCATGGACCAGATCCTCACCTTGTGTGAATTAGCAAACCTCTTTTGATTCCAGCTGAGCAATTCTAAGGGTACGTCTACACTACAAGACTATTTCGAATCTACTTAACTCGAATTTGTGGAATCGACCTTATGAAGTCGAATTTGTGTATCCACACTAAGGACACTAATTCGACTTTGTGAGTCCACACTAATGGGGCCAGCGTCGACTTTGGAAGCGGTGCACTGTGGGAAGCTATCCCACAGTTCCCGCAGTCCCCGCTGCCCATTGGAATGCTGGGTAGAGCCCCCAATGCCTACTGGGGGAAAAAATGTGTCGAGGGTGGTTTTGGGTAACTGTCATCATTGAACCGTCAATCACGCCCTCCCTCCATGAAAGCGCCGGCGGGAAATCTGTTCGCGCCCTTCTCTGGTCGGTTACAGCTCGGACGCCACAGTACTGCGAGCATGGAGCCCGCTGCGATCATCGCTGCACTTATGGTCATTGTCAACTCCTCGCACCTTATCGTCCACCTCTTCCACAGTCAGCTGCTGAGAAATCGGGTGAGGAGGCTCCGTCAGCGCGGTGAGGAGAGTGGCGCAGACCTCTCACAAAGCAGGGTACGCCGCGCAGTGGAGATCATAGTGGCAATGGGTCAAGTTCATGGTGTGGAACTGCGATTCTGGGCCCGGGAAACAAGCACGGACTGGTGGGACCGCATAGTGCTGCAGGTCTGGGATGAATCACAGTGGCTGCGAAACTTCAGGATGCATAAGGGCACTTTCCTTGAACTCTGTGACTTGCTGTCCCCTGACCTTAAGAGCCAGGACACCCAGATGCGAGCAGCCCTGACTGTGCAGAAGCGAGTGGCCATAGCCCTCTGGAAACTTGCAACGCCAGACAGCTACCGGTCAGTAGCGAACCACTTTGGCGTCGGCAAATCTACCGTAGGGCTTGCTGTGATTCAAGTAGCCCACGCAATCGTTGAGCAACTGCTCTCAAAGGTAGTGACTCTAGGAAACGTCCAGGTTGTCAGAGATGGCTTCGCCGCGATGGGATTCCCAAACTGCGGTGGGGCTATAGATGGGACTCACATCCCTATCCTGAGACCAGCCCACCAGGCCAGCCAGTACATTAACCGAAAGAACTACTTTTCTATGGTGCTGCAAGCACTGGTGGACCATAGGGGATGTTTTACCAACATCTACGTCGGGTGGCCGGGCAAGGTTCATGACGCGCGTGTGTTCAGGAACTCTGGTCTGTTTAGATGCCTCCAGGCAGGTAGTTTCTTCCCGGACCACAAAATAACAGTTGGGGATGTGCAGATGCCTACAGTGATCCTCAGGGACCCAGCCTACCCGCTAATGCCCTGGCTCATGAAGCCCTATACAGGCACCTTGGACAGTGAGAAGGAACTCTTCAACTACCGGCTGAGCAAGTGCAGAATGGTGGTGGAGTGTGCTTTTGGACGTCTCAAGGGGAGATGGCGGAGCTTACTGACTCGCTCGGACCTCAGCGAAAAAAATATCCCCGTTGTTACTGCAGCTTGCTGTGTGCTCCACAATCTCTGTGAGAGCAAGGGGGAGACCTTTATGGCGGGATGGGAGGTTGAGGCAAATCTCCTGGCTGCTGATTACGCTCAGCCAGACAGCCGTGCCGATAGAAGATCCCAGCAGGAAGCGCTGTGCATCCGGGAGGCTTTGAAAGCTAGGTTCCTCGGAGAGCAGGGTAACCTATGACTGTCCACTTGATTTACAGAGAAGCTGAACCTGAGCCTGTTTCAGTGACTGTTGACTTCGATCTGCAGTTACATACCCCGTTCTGCAGGTTTCCCCCCTTCCAACACACGTTTTAAAATAAAGTTAATGGAACACTGATTATTAACAAAGTTTTCTTTAATTATGAATTCCTGTTCTACGGTTGAAACATGGACGCAGACTGTGGTGGGTACGGTGTGCACTGATGTACAGACCGCTTCTACACTAGAGGAATGACAGGCTCCTGCTCCTGGGGGGAGGACGGTTGCGGGTGGGTTTGCAGGAAGGGGTGAGGGGTGTCGTCTTTGGGACGGAGTTTGGATGCAGGCTCTGGGCTGGGGGTTGGGGCGTAGGAAGGGGTGAGGGGTGTGTGGGAAGGGTGAGTATGTGTCCATGGATGAGGGCTCTTGCTGGGGCTCAGGGCATCGGAGAGGCTTGTGGCTAGGGTGGAAGGGCATGGTAAGGGCAGCCTGCCTTGCCATTTGTGGATGGCAGGCGCTAGGAACCTGGGGCAGCATACACCTCACAGACTGACCCGGGGCAGCATACACCTCACAGACTGACCCTGGTGCCTAGTGACTGCAGTCTGTGTGTGTCCTGCTGTTGATCCTGCCCCCAAGTCTGTACCCTGGTAATGGAGGCTGTCCTGTGCAATTAACCCCCCCCCCCCCGTCACACAAAGTCTTCTGACAAGAAAAACGGGACGGAAACAGTGAATAACAACAAACTACTTTTAATACTCAACTACACAGTGGGGGCATGAAACTTGGATTTGGGACTGGGTGATCCAAGAAGGGAAGCACTTCTCAAAATTTATGGCATCAGAGCTGTGTGGTACATGAGCGCTCTGCTGGGGTGCAGTGACAGTTTTCACGGCCCCTAGCGCCCCTCCTTCTTGTGATTTTGGGTGGGGGGGGACAGGACTTTGTGGCGGGGGATTGCGGTTGCAAATACAGTGCAGGGGGGCTCTCTCCTCCTGCCTGCGGTCCTGCAGAACATCTACAAGGCACCGGAGCATGTCCGTTTGCTCCCTCATTAGCCCAAGCAGTGTTTGAGTCGCCTGCTGGTCTTTCTGCTGCCACCTGTCCTCCCGTTTGATGTGTGAGCGCTGGTGCTGACATAGGGTCTCCCTCCACTGTCTCTGCTCGGCCGCCTCGGCTCTGGAGCAGGCCATCAGTTCCGAGAACATGTCGTCCCTAGTCTTTTTCTTTCGCCGCCTAATCTGCGCCAGCCTCTGTGAGGGGGATGGCGGGGCAGTTCGTGAAAGAGCCGCAGCTGTGTGATGGGAAAAAGGAAGTGATTTCCTTGAAAAGATACATGTTTGTGAACACTGAACACAGTCTACTCAGTTTCTGTGAACAAGACCATACAGGGAACCTAGTCTCACGAGCTCTCAGGACAAGTTCGAGATTTCAGAATACGCTTTCAGTGGCTGCAGTCTTGCACCGGAGATTGGACAAGCGGGGCGGTACAGCTGAATTCGTTTATCAGCCAGGCCTGGTAAGCCCTACACTATAGGCTGCTTAACAGTTAATGGATAGCTGTGCCCTCCCGCAGAAGGCAATCTGGAAAGCATAAAGTCTGACCCTGTTTCAGCCCCTCGCGGCTGTGCCCGGGAAAGATCACTGTATGCTTTTCCTCTGCGGCCTCCAACACGTGGCTGTTAAACGAAGGTCTTTGCTATGCAAAGTAAAAGTCAAGCATTCACAATAGTAACAGTACACTAATTGCCCTACTTAGATGCAGCAGTCGCCAAACGACATTACCCTGAGGCGGGTCACTCGGAGAGAGAGAGAGAGGATGCTGCGAGAATCCCTGCACAGACCAGGACCGTATGCAGCCATGCTGGTGGAGGCAATGATTCCGCTTTACGTGAGGATGGCCTGGCGCGGAAGAGTGTGCTTCCATGGAGCACCAAATAAGGCACCTCTCCCCAGGAACCTCCTGTGGAGGCTTTTCGAGCACCTCTACGAGAGCTTCGTGGAAGTGTCCCAAGAGGATTTCTCTTCCATCCCTATATGTATGGACCTTCTTTTTATATAGTTTTATATGGACAACTTTTTAGCTAGTTTTTATATAGTATATATTCCTGTTTTTTAAGAAATAAATGTTTCCATGTTTATAACACTTACCGCCTGATCCTTCCCCTGATTCTGAGTCCGTGTTAACGGCCGGGGAGGGTTGGTAGGGGATCTCTGTGAGGGTGATGAAGAGATCCTGGCTGTCAGGGAAAGCGGTATTGTAAGCGCTGTCACCTGCGCCGTCCTCCACAAACCCTTCCTCATCTTCCCCATCGGCGAACATCGCCGAGGAACTGCCCGTCGACACTATGCCATCCTCAGAGTCCACGGTCACTGGTGGGGCAGTGGTGGCAGACCCACCTAGAATGGCATGCAGTACCTCGTAGAAGCGGCATGTCTGGGGCTGGGCTCTGGAGCGTCCGTTTGCCGCTCTGACTTTTTGGTAGCCTTTTCTCAGGTCCTTGATTTTCACGCGGCACTGCGTTGTACCCCGGCTGTATCCTCTGAGTGCCATGGCTTTGGAGACCTTCTCGTAGGTCTTTGCATTCCGTTTGTTGGAGCGCAGCTCCGAAAGCACAGACTCATCGCCCCACACAGCGATCAGATCCAGGACTTCCCGGTCTGTCCATGCTGGGGACCTCTTTCTATTCTGGGATTGCATGGACTCCTCTGCTGGAGAGCTCTGCATCGTTGCAGGTGCTGCTGAGCTCGCCCCGATGTCCAACCAGGAATTGAGATTCAAACTGGCCAGACAGGAAAAGGAATTCAAATTTTCCCGGGTCGTTTCCTGTGTGGCTGGTCAGAGAATCCAAGCTTGGACTGCTGTCCAGAGCGTCAACAGAGTGGTGCACTGTGGGATAGCTCCCGGAGCTACTAAGTTCGATTTGCATCCACACCTAGCCTAATTCGAGATAGCCATGTCGAATTTAGCGCTACTCCCCTCGTCGGGGTGGAGTACCGAATTCGAACTAAAGGGCCCTCTAGGTCGAATTAAACGGCTTCCTGGTGTGGACGTTTGAGCGGTTAATTCGAATTAACGCTGCTAAATTCGATTTAAAGTCCTAGTGTAGACCAGGCCTAACTTACATCCACTGGGGATCTGACCCATTTTGACCTGGGATATCAGGAACTACAGGTGCCCATGTCTCATTCACTTGCCCTGAACTGAAATCTAGTAAACACTGCATTCCATTCTCAAAAAACCCATTACCATTTTTGAAAGAGATGTTTCCCCTCCCTCAATCAATTTAGAAAGTGTTTTGCTGTCTTGAAACACAGGAAAGTAAAATAAAGCACAAAGTATCTGTCATTCCCTCCTCGTATACCAGGCATCCTCTGCAGGAGAAGAGCAGCCAGACCACGAGGTGCCTACTCACACTTCGATCTTGTAGGCCAGGTGTTTAGGCACATAAAGGTGCAGACGGGAACCTAGGGGGACTTTCCAAAGCACCTGAACAGATGAGGTGCCTAACTCCCATTGAATGTTATATGGCTATCATCTTTTGGCACTTTTGAAAATCCCATTGAGGCCCAGATCCTCAAGGTATTTAGATGCCTAGCTCCCATTGATTTCAATGGGACTTAGATGACAATGTGTCTATGTGCATCTTCAGGCACCAAAATACCCTCCATGTAGTGACCTCAGGTGTCTATCCACATTTATTCCTTCAATGGAGCAGGAGTAGCCCATTATGTAGGCATTGTTTACAGATGTTTCCCATGGCCATCAAGAGGTAGGTGAACAAGAATAGCAGGAAGAGAGAGATCAGTAAATACCGAGAGCCAAGGAAGCCAAGCAGAACAAATTCCTTCACATTAGTTTGATTTCCCTTCACCATTGTGTTGTGTATTTGGTTGTCATGGTTTTTGTTCCTATGGCAACTGTGTTAGATTATTAGGGGATAGCCCAGCCAGCTTCGGCCAGTTAGGGGAGCTCTGTGTCTGTAAATAAATGGTAGTTTTGTTAGCTGTCTGCTCTCTGGCCTCAAGTGATTTCTTCCTAAACTGGCTGCCCCCAAGGATATAACAAGTGGCGACGATAGATGGGATTCCGGTGCTGTTCCAGTAACAGAAGGAAGTAGAAGTCAAGGTAAAGAACAAACAAACAAAAAAACTGCTTGTTTGCACTGACTGTGAAAGTGAAACTAAAAATCATGGCTACTCTGACCGGGCCACTGGAACCTTTTGATGAGAATATAGTGCAATGGCATGTGTATACTGAGCTTTTTGAGCTTTTTGTTATTGCAAATGACATTACAGAAGAGAAGAAGGTGCCAATATTCTTTAGTGTTGTAGATGCTAAAACCTACTCCCTGCTACGCAGCTTACTACACCCTGTTAAGCCTGAGACTAAATCTTACAGTGACATTGTGGAAATCCTGGGGTCCCATTTTCCCCCCAAACCACTGGTAATTGCTGAAAGATATAGGTTCCACAAAAAAGATCAAAAAGAAGATGAAACAGTTGTACAATCTGTAGCAATTTTAAAAAAGCTAGCAGAACACTGTGAATTTAAGGAGATGTTAAATGATGCCCTGCGTGACAGGTTAGTGTGTGGCCTGTACAGTGAAGCTATACGGAAGCACCTACTGACAGAGGCTCAGCTTACATTACAGAAGGCTGTTGATATTGCTGTCTCCATGGAACTGGCTACAAGGGAGGCGCAATACATCGGTGCATCCCCTAGGGTGCAAAAAGTGTCACAAGAACCTACCCACAAAACTGTGCAGAGTCAGGAATGTTACCGCTGTGGTAAGCCGGGTCACCAGGCATCAGAATGCTGGTGTAAGGACCTGGTGTGTCAACACTGTGGCAAAAAGGGACACATTGAGTGTGCCTGTAAATAAAAGAAAAAGAGGCCTGTGGTCTGGCCGACAAAAAGAGGAACCCTGCATACCCTAGAACAGACCCAGGATGATCAAAGTGACACCTCATCGCAAGAGGAAGTGCCACTGCATGTTTTGTCTTTGGCGGTGGGCTCACATGAATACTGGGGTAACCCCGTTGTTGGATGGCAAACCTATACGCATGGAACTGGACACCGGTGCAGCTGTCTCGCTGGTCTCCGAGACTGTGTATAAAGAAAAGCTACAGCATCTTCCGCTTAAGGCAACAAAAACTGTTCTGAAGACGAATATGGGAGAAGCTGTGCCCATGTTGGGAACTATTGATGTTAAGGTGGAGCTCAATGGACAGGCTGCTAAATTGCCAATGTTTGTGGTGAGAGGTAATTACCCAGCCTTAATGGGTAGGTCTTGGCTTGGGAAGATTCAGCTGAACTGGGTGGAAGTGCACCGGATGACTAAAGAAGAAACCAATCTAACCCTAGACTAATGAAACATGCTGCTGTTTTTGGAGAGGATCTGGGAAGTATGAAGGGAATCACTGTGACATTGAACATTAAACCTGACAGTCAACCAAAATATCTGAAAGCCCAAACTGTGCCATATGCCATCAGGCCAAAAGTTGAAGCAGACCTGGAGCGCCTGGTCACCAATGGAGTCCTAATACCAGTTACCCATAGCCGATGGGCCACTCCTATAGTTCCAATAGTGAATAAAGATGGCTCCTCCGGATTTGTTGTGATTTTAAAGTCACTGTCAACCCAGTGTTATGTGCAGAGCAATATCTGTTCCCCCACATCGATGACCTCTTTGCAGGCCTGGCTGGGGGACAAAAGTTCAGTAAGATTGATCTGAGTCAAGCATATTTACAGATGCACGTCGATGAAAAGTCCCAAGAAGTGTTGACTATTGGGACTCATAAGGGCTTTATCGATACTGTCGCCTACCCTTAGGAACAACGTCTGCTCCCGCCCTGTTCCAGAGGGCTATGGACCAGATCTTGTGCGGCTTGTCAGGAGTTCAGTGCTATCTGGATGATATCCTGGTCCCTGGAAGGAATGAACAGTATCACTTAAAGAATTTAGAGGCTACCCTACAAATACTGGAAGAGTATGGCCTACAGTTCGCAAAGACAAGTGTGAATTCTTCAAGCCCTCTGTTGAATATTTGGGACACATCATTGATGTTGCGGGTCTTCATAAGTCCCCTGCAAAAGTTAAGGCTATTGTGGAGGCTCCTCCACCTCGAAATGTAAGCCAGCTGTGCTCGTTTCTAAGACTACTGAACTATTATGGAAAGTTCATCTCACAGTTAGCCACACTGCTAAAACCACTTCACGAACAACTTGGGCAGTACAAGGCCTGGAAGTGGACTGAAGCCTGTGATGTTGCATTTAACAAAGCTAAGGATGCATTGCTAAATTCTGAAGTTCTAACGCACTTTGATCCATCCTTACCCCTACAATTGGCCTGCGATGCCTCCCTTATGGAGTGGGAGCAGTCGTGTCACACATTATGCCTTCGGGAGAAGAGAGACCTATTGCTTTTGCTTCACGCACTCTAAGCAAAGCAGAAACTAACTACGCCCAAATCGAACGTGAGGCATTAGGAATTGTTTTTGGAATTCGGAAGTTTCATCAGTACCTGTTTGGGTGGAAGTTTACTCTTCTCACAGACCATCGACCTCTGACGTCAATTTTGGACCCTACACAGGCATTACCCCATTAGCTGCTAGTCATATGCAATGCTGGGCATTGTTACTTTAAGGACACACATATGAAATCAAATATCGAAATCCACTCTGCAAGACAATGCAGATGGCCTCTCAAGGTTGCCTTTGCCGGTCAAACATCAAGATAGTGCCCAAAAGGAAATCTTCTACTTTGAACAGGTAGAGAATACACCCATCACTGCTACTCAGATAAAGAAGGCAACTCGCATTGACCCAGTATTGCCCCAATTTATGGACCTGGTGATGCATGGAAAATCTCGACAAACCTCTCCGGTCTCACCCGACCTTGTTACCTACATGTCCAGGAGGACGGAGTTATCGGTCCAATCTGGTTGTTTGTTGTGGGGGAGACGTGTTATTATTCCACCACCATTGAGATCACAGATGTTAGAACAGCTCCATTTTGGTCACTGTGGAATAGTGCGCATGAAGGAAATTGCACGAAGCTATTTTTGGTGGCCTGGATTGGACAGTGCTATTGAAGAGAAGGCAAAGCTTGTATGTCATGTCAGGGTGTGAGGAATGCACCCCAGTGGGCACCCCTACACCCATGGGACTGGCCTGAAAACCCGTGGCAACGTATTCACGTTGACTTTGCTGGCCCCCTTGAAGGAAGCATGTTCTTGGTGGCAGTAGATGCCCATTCTAAATGGCCAGAAGTCTCTATAATGCAGTCCACTACTGCAGAGAGTACTATTCAAAAACTACGGGGACTCTTTAGTCGTTTCAGTCTGCCAGAACAACTTGTGAGCAACAACGGACCGCAGTTCGTCTCTCAGGAGTTTCAAAATTTTATGAAGGCAAATGGGATACACCACATCACGTCAGCACCATATCATCCATCCACCAATGGATTAGCTGAAAGATTTGTACAGACAATGAAACATGCTTTGAAATCAGCAAGGGGACAACACTCCATTCAAAAGCGTCTGGATACCTTCTTACTTTCCTACAGAAACACACCTCATGCTACGACCAAGGCATCCCCGGCCTTTCTAATGATGGGATGACAGCTGCGCACTTGCTTTGATCTGCTGAAACCTTCTGAACCCCGACAAGTTGTGCAACATCAGCAGCAATATGAAGTCATCAGACGGGCACCCAGAGCAAAAGACCAAACCTTTAGCTTGGGACAGCCAGTTTTGGCTCGGAATTATACTTCCGGAGCTAAATGGGTTCCTGCCACGATCATCACTCAAACAGGACCTGTTTCCTACACAGTCCGGACTGCAGAGAATCTTACCTGGTGGCGAAATGTAGATCAGCTGTTGCCAGGTCATGCCAGTCCTCAGGACACATCTGCAGTTGAGTGGTCTGACTTCACCTCTTCTGGTAGGACACCGAATCACGAATCACCAGTTCCTGACTGTTCTCCTCCATTACTGCCGGCTGCTGAGATACCCCTTTGCCCAGCACGAGCTGATACCACCTCCTCACCCGTTCGTGCTGCGGACCCTGAGCCCATGGTACTTTCAGGTGCAAAAACACCAGAAGTTCGCCGTAATCCACCTAGAGACAGAAGGCCTCCTCGTCGGCTGGATCTTTAGCTAGGGCGAACCCACGGTTATGGGGCAAAATAATCCCCAGGGTTTAGCCGGGAATGGAGGCAGTCTACCCTCCTTCTCTAGTCTAGTGTGTGTTTTATTTAGGGGATGTTCTTATTGGGGGGGGGAGGAATATGTTGTGTATTTGGTTGTCATGGTTTTTGTTCCTATGGCAACTGCGTTAGATTATTAGGGGATAGCCCAGCCAGCTTCAGCCAGTTAGGGGAGCTCTGTGTCTGTAAATAAATGGTAGTTTTGTTAGCTGTCTGCTGTCTGGCCTCAGTGATTTCTTCCTAAACCGGCTGCCCCCAAGGATATAACACATTGATTTCACAATCTGCCAAAACATAATAAACCATAAAAGAGAGGACAAAGAAAAACCAGGTAGCATGATAAGGGGCAGCTCATTCTTGAAAGACAAGTAATTGAGCTAGGAGGAGCAAGCTAATCTTTTTTTCCGTGGTCCATTTAATACCAGAAAATGTAGAATAGTTAAAATAAAAAATTGTCCATGGGAAAATGTCAGTTTTGACAAAATATCTCAATTTTCTGTTGGAAAATAAATATATATATTTAGGTTGGACATTAAAAAAAATCAAAACATTTTTTTCTCTTTCAAAAATCAAATCGAAACAAAAATATTTTATTTTCAAATCTAGATTTCATTTTTTAAATAGACAAATAGAAAAAATTGACATTAAATGATTGTTTCAATGCCATTTTAAGTCAATATGTTCATTAATATGAAATATTTTTAATTTTGAAGGGATACTGAAATGAAATGTTTCATTCTGAAGTGTTGGAAGTAGAGCGGTCAAAAATGTTCTGACAGAACAGTTCCATGGGAACATGTTAACACCATCAGAAATTTTAACATAAACCACAGATTCCATAGACTTGTAGATTCTAATTACCAAAGGGAACATTGTGATCATCTATTCTGACCTACTGTATAACACAGGCCAGAGAACATCTCCAAAATATTTTCTAGAGAAGATATGTTAGAAAAAACAATCCAATCTTGATTTAAAAATGATAAGTAATGGAGAATCCAGCATGAGCCTTGGAAAGTTGTTCCAATGGTTAATTACTTTCAATGTTACATAAGAACATAAGAACGGCCATACTGGATCAGATCAAAGGTCCATCTAACCCAGTATCGTCTCTACTGACAGTGGCCAATGCCAGGTGCCCCAGAGGGAGTGACCCGAACAGGTAATGATCAAGTGATCTCTCTCCTGTCATCCATCTCAACCCTCTGACAGACGGAGGGTAGGGACACCATTCCTTACCCATCCTGGCTAATAGCCATTAATGGACTTAACCTCCATGAATTTATCCATTTCTCTTTTAAATGCTGTAATAGTCCTAGACTTCACAACCTCCAACAGCAAGGAATTCCACAAGTTGACTGTGCAGTGTGAAGAACTTCCTTTTATTTGTTTTAAACCTGCTGCCCATTAATTTTATTCAGTGGCCCCTAGTTCTAATATTATGGGAACAAATAAATAACTTTTCCTTATCTATTTTCTCCACATCACTCATGATTTTATAGACCTCTATCATATTCCCCCCGCCCCAGTCTCCTCTTTTCCAAGCTGAAATGTTACAATTTTACACCTTATTTCCAATCTGAATTTGTCTTGCTTCAACTTCCAGCCATTGGATTGTGTTATACCTTTATCTGCTAGACTGAGGAGCCCATTATTAAATACTTGTTCCCTGTATAGAGACTGATATCAAGTCACCGCTTCACTCTCTCTTTGTTAAGCTAAATAGTTTGAACTCCTTGAGACACATTTTCTAATTTCTCTTTGCTTTTCTATGAACTCTTTCCAATTTGTCAACATCTTTCTTGAATTGTGCGCCCCAGAACTGGACACAGGATTCCAGCAGCGATTGCACCATTGCCAGATAGAGAGGTAAAACAACTTCTCTACTCCTCCCCAAGATCCTCCCATTTACGCAATCCAGGATCACATTAGATTTTTTGGTCACAGCATCACCAGGACCCCCAGACCTTTTTCAGAGCCACAGCTTTCCAGGATAGAGTCTCCTATTGTGCAAATACAGCCAACATTCTTTGTTTCTAGAAGTATATATTTACATTTATCCACATTAAAACATACATTGCTTGCTCGTGCCTATCTTGCCAAGTCACCCAAATCACTTTGAATCAGTGACCTGTCATCATCACTATTTACCCCTCCTCCAATTTGTGTGTCATCTGCAAACTTCATCAGTGATGATTTTATGTTTTCTTCCAGGCCATTGATAAAAATTCTAAATAGTGAACAACCAAGAACCGATTGCTGCCAGACCCCACTGGAAACACCGCTCCTCGATGACCATTCCCCATTTGCAATTATATTTTGAAACCTATCAGTTAGCCAGTTTTTAATTCAATTAACGTGTCCCATGTTAATTTTAGGTCATTCTATTTATTAATCAAAACGTTGGGTGTTGCCAGACCAAATGCCTTACAGAAGTCTATGTGTATTATGTTAATACAATCACTTTTAGCAACCAAATGTGTAATCTCATTACAAATATGTATATCACTAAGTTACTTTGACAATATCTCTTTTCCACAAGCCTATGTTGATTTGCTTTAATTACATTACTCTCCTTCAATATTTATTAATTGAGTCCCATATCAGCCACTTCATTATCTTGCCAGGGTTCAGTGTTAGGTTGACAGGTCTGTAATTACCTGGGTCATCCCATTTACCTCTTAAAAATTGGCATACTAGCTTTCTTCCAGTCTTCTGGAACATCCCCAGTATTCCAAGATTTATTGAAAATCAACATTAACAGTCCAATGAACTTCTCAGCCAGGTATTTTATAACTCTTAGATGCAGGTTCTCTGGACCTGCTGGTTTAAAAATACCTAAATTTAGTAGATTCTGTTTAACATCCTCCAGAGATACCAGTGGAATGGAAAGAGTGTTATTATTGCCATATGATGAAACTATATCATCTGTTTTTTCCCCAGATTCAGAACAGAATTATTTATTGAACACTTTTCTGGATTTTTGCCAGAAGTTGGGAATAGGCGACAGGGGACAGATCCCTTGATGATTACCTGTTCTGTTCATTCCCTCTGAGGCACCTGGCATTGGCCACTGTTGGCAGAGAGGATGCTCGGCTAGATGAACCATTGGTCTAAGTCATATGGTCATTTTTATGTTCTTATCATTGATAATTCTGCCATTTCCATCTATTAATGGACCAGTAACATTGGCAGGATTCTTTTTTGTTCTTAATATATTGTAAAAATGCCTTATTGTCCTTAACTCTGCTGGCCGTAGATTTCTCCTTGTGTGCCTTTGCTTACCTTATTATTTTTCTAGAATTCCTAACTTCTGCTTTATATTTGTTACTATTAACTTCCCTTTCTTCCCTTATTATTTCTTAATTTGTATAGCTGCCTTCACTTCTCTAAACAAGGTCATTTTTAAACCAGAACATTTTTTCTCAGTTGTGGGATTGTGGCTTTTAGGGGAATCTAGTAAAGTGTTTTTTGAATGATTCCCAAGCATCATTTACATTTTCATGATTAAACTCTTCCTCTCTGTCCATATGGCTCACAATTCCAAATCCCCTTGTTTGTTACCCAGGCTCCTAGCATTCGTGTATAGGCAGTTCAATAATTTCTTCTCTTCATGTCCCTTGGTTCCTTGATTAATTTTGTTCTCAATATTTCCATTTTGTTCTGAGTGCCCATATCTTCCCTCTTTTTAACCTCCACTTTTGCTATTAGTTTAATCCCCTCCTGACTACTCTAGCCAGCCTGTCCCCAAGAAGACTGGTCCCACTTCTACTGAGGTGACTCCATCCAAACTATATATCCCCCTCACCATAGAAGGCGGACTGATGTTCCACAAAACCCTGTACCCTACACCACGTACCTAGCCAGCCATTCACCTCCACACTCTTCTTCATTCAGTCTTCTTTCATTCATGGGACAGAAAAGGTCTCAGAGAAGATTGCTTGGACATTCTTCTTCTTCAGCATGCTTCTAAGTTCCCAGAAGTCATCTACTGTGAGATATCCCACAGCACAATGTCATTAGTGTACTATGAACTAACACCCAATAGATTCTTGCCTGTTGACTTCAGAAGCCTTATTTTATTTCATGTGAAGAAGACGTTCCAACCAAGCTCTGGAGAAAGACTTTTCTGTACCACTTCAGACCACCAAGCCACCCAGTCTTAGGCCATGTCTACACTACCGGCTAAATCAGCACTGCTGTGATCGATGCAGCGATGTTGATTTAGTGGGTCTGGTAAAGACATGCTAAGTCAATGGAAGAGTGATCTGTCAACATCTGTACACCACCTCCCCGAGAGGCAGAAGCTATGCTGATGGGAGAGCTTCTCCCGTCAACATAGCGTGGTATAGACACTGCTGTAAGTCGACCAAAGTTACGTCAACTTCAGTTATGTAACTTGCATAAGTGAACTAGTGTAACTTAGATCACAGAATCATAGAATCATAGAATCTCAGGGTTGGAAGGGACCTCAGGAGGTCATCTAGTCCAACCCCCTGCTCAAAGCAGGACCAAACCCAGCTAAATCATCCCAGCCAGGGCTTTGTCAAGCCTGACCTTAAAAACCTCTAAGGAAGGAGATTCCACTACCTCCCTAGGTAACCCATTCCAGTTCTTCACCACCCTACTAGTGAAAAAGGTTTTCCTAATATCCAACCTAAACCTCCCCCTCTGCAACTTGAGACCATTACTCCTTGTTCTGTCATCTTCTACCACTGAGAACAGTCTAGATCCATCCTCTTTAGAACCCCCTTTCAGGGAGTTGAAAGCAGCTATCAAATCCCCCCTCATTCTTCTCTTCTGCAGACTAAACAATCCCAGTTCCCTCAGCCTCTCCTCATAAGTCATGTGCTCCAGCCCCCTAATCATTTTTGTTGCCCTCCGCTGGACTCTCTCCAATTTATCCACATCCTTCTTGTAGTGTGGGGCCCAAAACTGGACACAGTACTCCAAATGAGGCCTCACCAGTGCTGAGTAGAGGGGAATGATCACATCCCTCGATCTGCTGGAAATGCCCCTACTTATACAACCCAAAATGCCATTAGCCTTCTTGGCAACAAGGGCACACTGTTGACTCATATTCAGCTTTTCGTCCACCGTAACCCCTAGGTCCTTTTCTGCAGAACTGCTACAGCCATTCGGTCCCTAGTCTGTAGCAGTGCATGGGATTCTTCCGTCCTAAGTGCAGGACTCTGCACTTCTCCTTGTTGAACCTCATCATATTTCTTTTGGCCCAATCCTCTAATTTGTCTAGGTCCCTCTGTATCCTATCCCTACCCTCCAGCGTATCAACCACTCCTCCCAGTTTAGTGTCATCTGCAAACTTGCTAAGGGTGCAGTCCACACCATCCTCCAGATCTTTAATGAAGATATTGAACAAAACCGGCCCCAGGACCGACCCTTGGGGCACTCCACTTGGTACCGGCTGCCAACTAGACATGGAACCATTGATCACTACCCGTTGAGCTCGACCATCTAGCCAGTTTTCTATCCACCTTACCGTCCATTCATCCAGCCCATACCTCTTTAACTTGCTGGCAAGAATACTGTGGGAAACTTAAGCATTAGTGTAGACTAGCCCTTAGCTTTGGAAAGGCAGCACACTATGCTGTTGTCCACAAGTCCCTTGCAGAACATTCTTTCAAATCTTCTGAGTTCTGAATCTACAACAAGGATCATCTGTCTTTCTAGGACAACTGGAGAACTGGGCTGTCCAAATGTTGTTTTGATTTTTTATACAAAAAAAAACTATATGAATTTTGGTCTGTAGGGAATAAAAGGAAAAAAATGATATTTTGGAAATCCTAATGGAACAGAAAATTTGGGTTCTGACTTGCTCTATTTCTGATCAACATGGAGTGTTATGACATTTCTGAGACTAAATTTTTTGGAACATTTGATTCCACAAAAATGTTTGGTAGTTCATCTTTTCATCCTGATTCAACATGGAAAGAAATGTTAAGCTATTGGAATTTCCTATGTGATGGACATTCCATTTTCCAGGAAGCTTTAATTATGGATGGGATTTTCAAAGACACCAAGTGGAGTTAAGTGCAAAAACTCTATTGAATCTCACTCACGTGCCTTTGGTAAACCCCAACTACATCGTCTATGACGTTGTAGGATTTAACTAAGGACCAAATTTGTTCCCCAGTGTGCACAGGCCCAAATCCCAAATGTGTGTGATTTAACAGATCTGATTGAAAAAGAAAAATGTTAGTCTCCAAAAGAGTTGGCATGATTTTTAGGAAGTTTTTTTATTATTCTGTAACAAAATATTTAGTTTGAAAAGAAACAACACTAACATTTTATTTCATTTACTTACAAATTATTTCTGTAAAAATAAGCTAAATTATCTGAAATCACATTGTTTTCATGAAACATGTTGATTTTGATGAAATATCATGTGAAACCCTGAAAACATTTGGCCAGTTCTGGTGACTGAGAAATGGGTTTTACCAATGGGGTCTAAGAGGGTTAAGCAACCTCCATGAATTGAAAGTCATAGTGTCAGGCCAGACGGGACCATTAGACTATCTAGTCTGACCTTCTGTATATCACAGGCCATTGAATTTCATCCAGTTACACATATACTTGGGTTAGACTTTCAGTCCTTAGGAGACTAAGCTGTTGTGAGCCACAGGCAGACACCAGGAGAGACCGAGGTGACACCAATGCCCAAGGCCCCTGCAAGGACAGGGAACTGGTCAGCTGAGATCTGTCCAGATGATTGTACCAAGCAATCTATGTCCCATGCTGAGGAGGGTGAAAAAAACTCAAGGGGAAAATTCCTTCCTGACCTGAAATCTGAGGATCATTTTGACCTGATCATGAGAGGAAAACATACCAACCAAGCTCTTGAGAAAGAAGTTTCTGTACCACTTCAGATCAGCGATCCACCCCGTCCTGTGCCCTGTCTCCCACAGTTTCAAATCTCTGATGCTTCAGAGGAAGATTTAAACAAACACCACCACCACCACTGTCACCAACAGAATACAGAGCAGCACAAACCCAGTTTTGAGAAAACTTCTTTACAAGGTATCACTGGTTCTCAGCATCAGCTAGTGCTAAAAGGCACTAAAGCTCATTAAAAGGGCTGGACAAATATTTTCCATCAAAACTTTTTTTGGATCAAAAACTAGGGTTTTTTAAAAAGTAGAAAAAAATCACGGACAATGTCTGCTTTCCTTCAAAAGTTGTTATGTTTTTTTTCAATTGAAAAGCTGAAATTAGTCTGCCAAAACCTGGATATGGTTTGGGGTTTCAGAAGTGTGTGGCCAAATATTTGCTGCTCGTAGCCCCACCCCCTTACCACGTGGCTCTGAGCGAAGAGGAGCTCAGGCCCCGCTGGAGCCATGCAGCAGTTGTCCAGGGACGCTCTTGGATGCGCTGAGGCTCTGGGAGGGGCAGAGGCGGGGTCAGGCAGGGGCAGGAGCCTCAGCCATTCTTGTGAGGGCCCATGCAGAGCCCAGGGCCTGGGGCAAATTGCCACACTTCCCCCTCCACCCCCCCAGGCTGCCCTGACTGGTTCCAGACTTCTCCCTCCGTCTTTATTTCTCAGATCTTTCCAGCTGTCATCTTGGGTGGGGATTCAGTGAAGAGTGAATCAAGATCAACTTACTCCTCAGCCTTAAATAGAATTTACATAAGGCAGGAATCCTTTGCTTTCCAGACCCTTCCAGTGTAAAAATACCAGCTCAAGATGGGAACCTGTACCAGATGACATGACCACCTGACCTACTGTTGTCAAAGCAGCATCTCAGGAAGCTTCTCAGGAGGGAGAGAGACTAATATTTTCCAAGTCCCATTGTTCCCCCAATGGCCAATCCAGACTGATTGCATTCTGTCTGATAGGCGTTCCCCAAGTATAAACACAGTTGTAATAGTTACACAGTTAATATTACTAACTTCAGATACAGAAATGTTATGTGCATACAAATAGGATAAACATGTTCAGCAAATCATAACCTTTCCAATGAGATCTTACATGAACCACCTTGTGTAAAATGCATTTTAGTTATGCCAAAATCATGTTATAACAATGTTTCTATGAAGAGTATGGCGTGCAATGTCACAAGTGGATCTAGCCCTACCTGGGGAGGAAACCCATTGGCTCCACTGATTAGATTATGTATTAATTATTATTATCATTAGTTAAAATGCTTGAGCTTTTTAATAGGATAGAATTCAATAAATGGGGTTTTCAACAATTTACTAAAAAAGAAAAGAACAGAAATAGATAGATGAGAAGATTCTTTTTATAGAATTGTCCAGATCGCCAGCTGATATAAATTGGCCAGAGCGCCCCTGAAGTCACTGGTCCAGATTAAAGAGCTATTGAAAGAGAGGAATGTGTGAATGATTCTACAGGCTGATGCTCACAGCACACACTCTGGAAGTAGGAGACCCAGGATCCAGTCACCCATGCTTCGGTGATTCTTCTAACACTGGGGATCTGGCCCAGTGACTTGAATGGAGCCACAATGATTAAGACCAGTTGTGGTTTTGTCCCAGTGTGTCTGTCCATTACCTGAGCTGAGAACGTCCCAAACACTAGTTATCCACAATTCTATGCTTTCAGATTTTAAAATAAATAAAATTAAATTAAATAAGGTAATCAACGCTACTTGAGAAACTTCCATGTCCCCAATATTTTCCCTAGTGCTCTTTTCACCTCCTTGTTTTTCAGGCTGTAGATGATGGGGTTTAACATTGGAGTCAAGATGTTATACTAAACGGAGAACATTTCATCCAGAGCCGCAGAGGAGACTGAGCTGGGTTTTGTGTACTGGAAAGAACCTGTCAGGTACCATAAACCAACCACAATCAAGTGGGAGCTGCAGGTAGAGAAGGCTTTATGCCTGCCCTGCGCCGAGCATATCCTCAGGATAGTGGCGATGATGTGAATGTAGGAGATCAGGGTGAAGAGGAAGGAGCTTGATCCAAGTATCACAACAGAAGGGAGAAGCACCACTTGATTGGTGAAGGTATCAGTGCAGGACAGATGCAATAGGGGAGGAGCTCACAGCTGAAATGGCTGATCTGATTGGGGCCACAGATGTGCAACCTGAGGGCGAAATCTGTGACAAGCTGGGTATTTATGAAGCCTATTACCCATGCACCACTCACCAGCAGAACACAGATCCCTTTGCTCATGGTCTCCACGTAACGCAATGGGTCACAGATGGCAGCGTAGTGATCATACGCCATTGCTGATAGAATAAAAATTTCAGCACCAGCTGGCAGTAAAATGAAGAATATCTGGGCAAGGCAGCCATCAGCAGAAATGGTTTTTTTCTCGTCTAGGAAAATCACCAACATCTTAAGAACTATGGCTGAGGAATAGCATATAGCAAAAGATAAATGAGACAGGAAGAAGTAAATGGGGGTGTGAAGGTGACGATCAGTCCTTATCACCAGTATGATGACCATGTTCGCCATGAGGGTGATTACATAAATAACTACAAGCACCAGGAATAGGAAAATCTGCATCGCTGGGTCACTGGAAAGTCCCAGGAGAATAAATTTGGTCACTTTGGTTTGATTCCCCATTGATGCTCTCTCAGGAAATCTGACCTGTCAGATTGTAAAAAAATAATGAAATTAACACATAGAAGTAAATTGAAATGGCCTGTCGAAATCATCTGACCAAAAGGATGAATGATCTGAGGTTGTCTTTTGGCAAAACCAGAAGAGAGAGGGTGGAGCACACAAATGCTCCAACACTGGAAGGAGAGAAATGACAACGAAGAAAGAAATGACAGAGCATAGACTCACTGCACAACTGAGAAATTTATTCCAAAGAGGAGAATTTATGCAAATGACGATTGAAAACTTGAAAAGGGAGACTAGGCATGTAGAACTGCATGCAAACATTTTGGGAGAAGCAATGATACAGGATAAACAGAAACCAAAAATGGGGAAAAAAATTGAGGAAAAAATATGAATGAAACAGTACCTGAAGAGAGTACAGGAAATATGAATAATTGGTTGATCAAGATCATGCAAAATGTAGAGACATTGAGGAGTGGCCAGTGTGGCCAAGTAGGAAATTTGTACACCAGCAAAGACTGGATGACATCACACAAGCACTTAATGAAGCACTCAAGGAAACTGTGGAGTAAAACCACCAATAGCCGTTAGAATTATATAATTTATGCTGCAGTAACCATAGCAGCTCATCAGTTTAAGATCAGGCCATCTGAGGATGTGAGCCATCCTCCATGGCAATGAAGGTTAAAGCAGAAGAGTAAGCTTTTATATCAGCCTACAGGATGCATGAGAAAAACCATCTGAAGAGACAAGAGAAGCAAATGGCCTTGGAGATAGCAACTGGATGAGATAGTTGTGAAGGGACAATGTAAATGGAGGCTGAGCCATCTGAGTCATAGGCTTGAAAGATATTGAGCACAAAGTACTAAGAGAACAATTTCTTCACCAGAGACCCTAGGAGATTCTTTGATCTGATGGATGTTAAAAAACAGCATAGGCAAAAATAGAGAGCTAATAAATAAGGTGGAAGAGTTTCAGCAGTACTGGAAGGAAATCTGGTCTGAGACTGTGCAACATAATCAGACAGTGAAATGGATTAAAAATGAGAGGAAAAACTTACAAATCACACCACAGAGGAATACACAGAAAGATCAAAGAAAGAAAGAAAGAAATGAGATACTGAGAGGAATGAAAAATGAAATGAATAGAATGTCAAAGGAGAATGAATAAATTTGAGCACCTAAAATGCAGGAAATCTGCAGAGGGCTTAACAAAAGTCCTGACTACCCAAACCAACTGAGTCCGTTCAGCCAGGATTTATTGGTGATTCATGCGGATACATTTTAGTCAGCAGCTTTCTCCTTTTTCAACTTAAAGATTTAGTATGGTGTAAAAGCTATTTCTTTTTTTAAAAATCCACCATATGTAATACAGACAGACATTCATAATAATCATAAAGGAATGTGCCCAGCAAACACTGTCTAGGCACGCTGACATGATTCAAAAAAGAAGGGTCCTACTGAACGTTAATGGGAATTTTGTGCTTAAATCTTAAATCTTTTGTGCCTGAAACTTAAGTTCCTTTGAAAATCTGACCCACTGGCACTTCTGACTCAGTGTCCCGCAAGTCTGAATATCAGGCTGCTCACACGTAAGAGAATCTCTCCTGCCCTCTTGGAAGCGAGTGGCTATTTTGACATTGATTTTTAGTGGAACTGGGAATGAAGCCAGTGTTCTGTCCAATGTCACATCTATGTTTAACCCTGAATGCCTCCCAGACACAAACTAAATCTTTTCCCCATTATCAGCTCATCAGACAGACATGCAAGGGAGGAGATCTTGTGTTAGAACATGAATGCCACCACAGCCAGATTCTGTGCAAAGTGAATTCCAAGGCTAAGTGCCTGCTCCAGAGAATGCCCTACAACCCCCTAACACACACACACACACACACACACACACATTGGCTAATGCACCAACTGATCTCATGTGTTGTTGTGGTGAGCGAGTGAAAGTAGCTTGGTTGCCAGCCATTGTCCCTGTGCTGTAACTGACTGTGCGGGAGTAGACTGCTGCATCCAGGCAGAAGTCAAGGGGACTCTGCAGACAGATCCACTCCTAGACAAGTGGAGCAGCATCTGGTCCTTTGAAACTGAAACAATAGAAAGATTACAAGTAATAAAAATATGAATCAACTCACCTGCCTTTTAAACATGGATCAAACATATGGTGAGATCATTCTGACCTGTGATTTTCTCTTTCTGTTTTCTTAGTTTACCTACTGATGTATGGATTTGGCTACCTACCCTGTCTATCTGCATCTGGAATCAGCATCTCCGGACATCCAATGTGTCTATGTGTAACCCTTCTGCCAGGCCGAGTTGATAGCCGCAAGGGCCAGGTTCAGTACATAGGGGTCCCCTCCCAACAGCGTAACGCAAAACCAGCTCAAGCCCCACCCAGTGACCTGGGAAAATCTTACACACATCCCTGGGTGCCTCAAAGAGGCAATACTTCCCCTCTCGCAAGCACAGAGTCTCGGTATAGCCGAAAATATTTAATAACATGAGGTAAACTACATCAGCATTACATTGGGAAAACACCACAACTAGAGTTCATAGACCAAACCATGAGCAAAGACCCACCCCAGCAAACTGGGCCATGTCCTTTCCCTTTGGTTCTTGAGTCCAGCAACCCCAAAATCACCCAAAGTCCCCAAGGTCCAACACCCCAAAAGTCTCTTGAGTCCAGCAACCCAAGAATCACCCAAAGTCCCCAAAGTCCCACAACTCAAAAGTCTCTATCCCCAGTCAGTGCAGCCCCGGAGTTCAAAAGTTTATCTGCAGAGTTTTACCCCCACGCACCTGAGTGGAAATGCGGGGGGGGGGGGGTATGCGGAGTGTTAAGGGGCACCTTACATGGTCCAAGGCCAACTGCTCCTCCTCTCCCTGGGGTTCTGCTGCAGCCTTCACCATGAGCCGTTCCACTCCACCAGCCTTCCCGTGAGCCGCTCCAGCTGTCCCCTCAAACTGTGCCGCTCATTGTTTCGTGGGCCGCTCCAACCATCCCACAAACTGCTCCGCTCTGCTAGCTGCTCCACACCACCAACTGTCCCACGAACTGCTCTACCAGCCGCTCCGCTCCTCCAGCCATCCCATGAGCCACTCCAGCTGTGCTCACAAACTGCGCCGCTCACTGTTCCGTGAGCTGCTCCAACCATCCCACAAACTTCTCCGCTCTGCTAGCCGCTCGACACCACCAGCCGTCCCACAACCTGCTCCATCAGCTGCTTAGCAATATAGCTTCAGGCTCCCCCATTAGTTAACACAGCACTCAGTGATCTCAGCTCTTAATAACTTTAGCAATTTCAGCTTGTAACAGAAGAGACCCACTACTGGTGCACCATTGACCCAAAGTGAATTCAGCTCAACAGCCTGTAACTAGACTCCTAATGGAATCAAAATTAAGTCTGACTTTTAACAGTGGAGAGAGGAAGCAATACAATTGATGTTTCAGGCTCACACAAGAGGTCCACACCACTAAGTACAAATACCTACCCCCCTAGCCTCTCTCAATTCACTGGGTTTTGGAACCCATGTCCCTTGTCTAGCGAGTGCTACTTAGTTGATGGTGAGACCCTCTGTCATAAAACAGTTTCATTGTCCTTGATTCACAAAATCAGGGTAACAACACTTTATTCCTCCTGCCCCAATAACAGAGAAACTGGGGATCCCACAGCAGCCAAAGTGACCATTTTGGGCTGTTATGGGCTCATGCTAGGCAGGTGGGTGTGCCTATACAAACAAGATAAGCCCCTGAAGTTCTTTTCCACACTTGCCACAATTCACCACCAGATGTCAGGGTAGAGCTTATCCTGACTCTTGCACCCTTTCCCTGGAGCAGTGAAACCACTCCAGGCATGTAGGGTTATCTGTGGAAGTGGAGCAAAGGTGACTCCAAGACTAACAGTGGATTTCTTGAGAACTGAAACCTGTTTAAATGCTGCTTTGTTCCCCCTGGGACAAGCTCCCTGAAGTTCACTCTCTGTAACGAGGTCCCACTAACACTGGGCTGGGTCAGCCCTTAAGCAATGCTCCGTAGTGCATAACAATGAGAGCAATGGGTTATCACAGGGTTTAGGTATCCAATCTCAGCAACAGTGAATAAAAAAGGTGTGGATTTAGGCCCCTATTTTCAAAACAGCCTAAGGAGCTAAACACCCTAATAGCAAATCATTTCATCTCCCCTACAGTGCTTTGAAGCTCCTAGCCAAATGTATATAATTACCACAAGAAGGCAACATGGTCAGACAGCCTTAAACTTCATTAAGAAATGGACATAGGTTCGGGAATGGGTAAAAGGAGTAAACAGACTGTATATGATGGTGGTAAATAATAGGCACTGAGACAAAGGAGGAGATAAATTGTAAGTTTTTTTCTGATGAAAAGTTTATTTCTGAAAACACAAAGCCAATGTCTGTAAAACACAAGGTCCATGCACCACTAAAGTCCAGTAAACCCAGCTTCCTCTTACCACGTCATCCCAAAGTTGTGGCCTTGGTGCAACTGTTTCATGGGGATCATAGAAGTCCTATTTCAAGAGCTTAATTGGCCATGTGCTGACTCTGCTCATGGGTGAATGTCACTTTGCATTAACAGAGAGATGTTACAGCTTACCATGGGGATTCCTTTAGATCAAGGGTGATTTGTGGTGCTCTAAAGAAAGGCAGATCATCCCTCTACGTTACGGCTGGGGGACAAAGACGAGGATAAAGAGATGGGGAAGAATGTGATGCTTAGATTCATAGATTCTGATGCCAGGAAGGAACATTGTGCTAATGTAGTCAGCCCCCCTGTATAGCAAAGGCCAAAGAACTTCTCAAAAATAATTCCTAGAACATATCTAGGATGCTGCTCACACTATATATATGTCCTGTGGATTAATATAAGGTTCAAGTCAAGCACGTGTGATTTATCTGACCAGCCTGATCCAGCACATCCAAAACACACAGGTTGTAATTTTCAAGGCTACCAGAGGGTGTGATTTCCAGCAATGCCTAAGGCAGTTAGCTACCCACCTCGCATTGAATTTCAGTGGCAGTTGAGCACCAGATTCCCTTAAGCTCCTTTGTGAATCCCAGGTGGATGTCTAACTCCCTTAGGCTTGGTCTGGCTGTGAGAAAGGATCAGGCCAAATTCTCCCATCACTTTCACTGAGGCAAATCCCATGTTGCTGCATTGAAGTTATTGGAGAGAAATCAGTGCAAAAAACTGGTGTGAGTGAACTATCCGGTCAGTCGTTTGTCCTTCTGTTAACCACATTAGTCAGGGGCTGAGTCCTGCACACCCTCAGATGGGCCTAATCCTGAAAATCCTTACTCATGTGAGTAGGTCTGCTGACACCAGTGGTTTCATTGGTAACAATGAGATCACTGGGGTAAGAAGTACTTTCCTCAGTAACAGCTGGCAGGGTCAGCCCACTGAATAGTTCTTAGTCGGGAACTGCTGATTGTGCCAGGTATTCAGTTGCTGTTGACTAAAATAGCTCTGTTGGTTTACACCTGCGGGGCATTTTATCCCTTTGATCTTAGTGGAGGTGGCCCCACTGTCTGCACTGGAACTATGCGGATTCACACCAGCTGGGGAACTGGCCCCATTGGGAGGTATGGCCAATTTGCACCCGCTGGGGATCTGGCCCATTGAGGTAAGGGGAGCTATTCCTGATTTAGACCAGAAAAAATGAGAGGGAGGGGGATCAGGCCCATAGACACAGACATCTCTAGTTTTTTTTAAATAAGAATGCCTAGCAAGGTTCTCGTGGGATTCTCAAATAGGTTAAGTGCCAGATGGGGAAGGTGAAGCACAGAATCCCAACCCACTGCAAGTACCTGGCAGTGCTGTGAAAAGAACCAAAAGACTGAAAAATTTCTTACCTTGTTCACTATGGAGTCCAGCTCATAGGTGCTGACTCAGTGAGTGCTCCAGGGCTGGAGCCCCCACGGAGAAAAATTAGTGGGTGCTCAGCACCCACCGTAAGCCAAGTTCCCCTCCACCCCCTGTTCCCCCAGCACCTCTCGTCCACCCGTGGCCCCGCGGATCTACTCCTCCCCCTCCCTCCCAGTGCCTCCCGCCCACCGCAAACAGCAGTTTCAGGCTGTGATTGGGGCCCCGGGAGGGAGGGGGAGGAGTGGGGATGGAGCGAACGCAGGGGAGAGGGAGGTAAGAGGAGGGGAAGAAGTGGGGTGGGGGCAGAGCAGGGGCGGGAAGAGGAGGGGTAGGGGCATGGGCCTGGGGGAAGGGGTGGAGTGGGGGTAGGACCTGGGGCAGGGAAGGGGTTGAGCACTCCCCCCGGCTAGCGGGGAAGTCTGCGCCTACAGTCCAGCTGCAAAATGCAGTGGTGTTCCCCACTGCATCAGTGGTTTGTTTTGTTTGTGAAAAGGAAAAAGGGAAGAGAAAAAATAAATGAGAAAAGAAAAGAATATTTTGACTCTTTTATTGTTATATTGTGAAAAATTGACATAATAAGGCATGCCATAGAGTGCACACTACTGACATGTCATGACATAATGTTAAACTAATAAATGGAATAATAAAGTAAATTGCAAAACAAACATTACATTTTGAAGTGGAGTTTTGATTCCCCCCCTCCACAACAAATGGTTTGAAATGGGTTTGTTTTGTAATTTCCATTTCAAAAAACATTTGGAAAATACTTGTTTCCGCTATGATTTGGAATGAAAACAAATGTCAAAACGTCATCATTTCCCACTTGATTTCCCCTCACTGCCTGCCTAAATCAGTTATATACAAGGCTTTGGACTAGGGTGATCAGATGTCCCGATTTTATAGGGACAGTCCCGATTTTGGGGCCTTTTTTCTTATATAGGTTCCTATTACCCTCCACCCTCGTCCCGATTTTTCACACTTGCTGTCTGGTCACCCTATTTCCTACTGAATGCCTTTCTCAAGATTTCTTTAATGTCTTTGTTCCTTAACGTGTAAATGAAAGGATTAAGCAATGGTGTCATGATAGTATTCAAGAGGGTGACAACTTTGTTCATTTCCAGTGAGTTCTGCTTGGATGGTTTGACATACAGAAAGATGGAGCAGCCGTACCATATAACCACAACGGTGAGATGGGCAGAGCAAGTGGAAAAGGCCTTTTGCCAGGCTTGGGCAGATGGGATTCTCAGGACTGTGGAGATGATGTAAATGTAGGAGACCAGGATGATGGCACAGGACCCAAGGACAACAATAAAGCAGATAGTAATATACACCATCTCAACGAGGCGTGTGTCTGTGCAGGACAGCTTTATCCAAGAATCTACATCACAGAAGAAATGGTTGATGATGGCAGAGTCACAGAAGGACAACCTGGTGATCAGAAACGCCAGCAAAGAAATAGTCAAGAACCTACTTGCCCATGATCCAAGAGCCAGCTGAATGGACAAAGTGCTGTTCATGATGGAGCTATAACGCAATGGGTGACATATGGCCAGATAGCGATCATAGGCCATAACGGCCAGAAGTAGATATTCGGTGCAGCCGAGGGAGAAGACAAAGTACATCTGCAGGAGGCAACTGGAGAAGGAAATGGTTTTGCTTTGGGACACTAGGAGAGCAAGAGTTTTGGGAATGTACCCCGTAGTGAACCAAATGTCTAAGAAGGAGAGATTGCAGAGAAAGAAATACATCGGGGTGTGCAGGCGGCGGTGAGTCCCCACTAAGGAGATGATGGTGATGTTTCCCATCAGCGTCAGGAGGTACATGAACAAGAAAAGCAGGAAGAGAGAGATCTGCACATACCGAGAGCCAGGGAACCCCAGCAGAATAAATTCCCTCACATTGGTCTGATTTCCCTTCACCATTGCGTGCTCTCCCTGTTAAAACACAAGAAACCATAAAAGGAAGACAAAGAAACAGATGACTTGTTTAATTGCAGTTCATTGTTGACAACAAAGTGAGCAGTCATGGAGCAAGAGAGAGAACAAGAGAGAGAGCAAGAGAGAGAATATATTATATTGTTAAAGCCCAATGGGATTATACAGTCTGACGTCCTGTATCATACAGGTTGGATAATCCCATTCATCAAAGCCCAGTAGCTAATGGTTGAACCAGAGCTTATCTCTTAGGAAAAAGGTATCCTATCTTGACGAGACCCCCCCATCTCACATTAAAGAGCAGTATCCTACAGGATACTGAACACAGTTTATGTGAAGCAGTAAACATTCAGTTCTCAGTAGATGTGGGTATGTTGTCATCTATGAAAACTAGAGTTTCAATGGCAGATTGGCACCTAACTCCCCTAGGTTCCTTTGAAAATCCCAGCCTTAGATTCTGCTCCACCCACAGAACTAGGAAACCTGGCCTAACTCACCTCCCAAAGCCAGACACAGAATCCTGGATTTCTCACTCTCAGACCTGTGCTCTAACCACGATACCCCACGTCCTTTCTAGAGCTGTGAATGGAACCCAGGAGTCCTGATTCCTAGCCCTCCAACCCTTAGTTCCCATCACACTCCCAGAGCTGGAAAACAGAACCCAAGCATCCTGATTCCTGGTTCCTTTTTCTAAGCCAAAGGTTCTCAAACTGTGGTCTGCAGACCACTAGTGGTCCATGAGCTCCATTCAGGTGGTCCACAGATATTTTCCTCTAAGGTGAGTGCCTGAGCAGCCGCACAGAACAGAATGAAGGCCACCCATCTAATTAGTGGAGCCGTGAAGGTGTGGCTTCACTAATTAGGTGCCTGGACCCTTGAGAAGACGCACATGAAAGGTGAGGTTGTGACCTTGGAGGGAATAGGGGGTAGTTGGGAGGGGCAGTGGGGTGAGAAGAGGGGGTGGGGCAAATTTGGGACTTCAGGACTGTGGCAGCCAGAGAGCAGACTTTCCCCAGCTCCAGGGCTGCGGCTGCTGGGAGAGACGACTCTCCTTCCCAGCCCCAGCTTGGGGGCTGCTGTGGCGGGGGAAGGCACATCCATCACATTAAAAAAGTATGATTACTGATATTAAAATATGAGTTGTGTGCTTTTATTTGTAGAACAAAAAATATGTTAATTATTATTAAGGTTTTTTTTATATAGCGCTTTTATCCAAAGTGCTTTAGAATAGTTAGCTAAGGGTACAAACATTTGGAAAGATCGTTAAGTGATCCGCTGAGACCCTCAGCAATTTTCAAGTAGTCCAAGAAAAGAAAAGTTTGAGAACCACTGTTCTAAGCTATTAGCACACACTCCCTCCACAGAGCCAGAACATCAGAACGTAAGAACTTACATAAGAACGGCCATACTGGGTCACATCAATTTCCATCTAGACCAGTATCCTCTCTTCTAACAGTGGCCAATGCAGGTGCCCCAGAGGGAATGAACAGAATGTCTGCCTTGAGACATCTTAAAGGACATCTAAAGGACAATCCTCTGTTGTTGATGATGATGATGTGTGCATATTTGACTTATACCTCCTCTGAACCATTGGTAACCATGATGGCACCCCTGATTTCCAGACTCAGTTTACTTCTAATTCTGGGTATTCTCTATAGTAAGGTTCCATATTTAAGTTTTGTAAAGGATTAATAATTGAAGTTTTAATAAATGCTTAACTAATTTGTATTGAGGCCAACCACTCCAAATGTGTTTATAAACCCGATATATAACCATTTCTGAAACTTTCTACTGATGTGCTTATAACCCTGGGAACATATAATGTTTACGTCTTTACATGCTTAAAATCAATTAAACTTTGTCAATAGGTGTGGAAGAATTCATTTTCCTCATAATTTTGATGGCTAATATCAATGCTTATTTTTAAAAGCATTGCTTTTCTATTTTATGGATTTAGATTTTCATATTTGCGCAATATTATCGCTTGTAAGTGTTTATTTCCATTTTATCAATTAAATGTTCACAGTTGCAGTTCATTATGTGGACCAGACAATGGAGCAGAGTCAGACAATAATTATTTAATGACAGTAGATGTTGAGATTCAAAATGTTAAAGGTTTATAACTGTTAAAACTCTGTCAACATCACATGGCAAAATAAGCAAATCAAATACCCTTAAGCAGCATTTTCCTTCCTTACCTGGATTATTGATGGAAATATATTTGTCATTTTTCTGGGTATGTGGTGAAATCAACGTTTATCGTCATTTACCAATACAAAACTGATCCTTCCAAGTCTGTTTCTAAAGAACTTATAAAGGGAACCCTAATAAAAAGTGTGATCCCATTTTCTTCAGTTTAATTAGTTTCTCTGCAAACTGCACTGTTTTCAGGGTGTTCTCACTGACATGAATGTAGCAAATAATTCTATTGGTGATACAATGGCTAGAATCTTTCTTTCTTTCTTTCTTTCTTTCTTTCTTTCTTTCTTTCTCCTTTAAAGTCACCATATATGGGGGAAGATTGTTTTATTTTGGAAGGTGTCAAGTATCTCTGCATAGTTTGCAAAACTACAATTAATCTGCAAGACAGCAAAAAGAAACTGACCAGAAACCTACTATAAACACAGGTGAAATTGCCTAACATGTTTTTTATACTGGAGAGTGAGCGCAATGCAGAACCATAGGATTGTATGCTCTAAGAGGCTTGAGGGAATTATGAACCCAAATCCATTGAATTTCTGAGGGATTTGTGCAATTTGCTCTAAACTAGTATAAATTTGAATGCTAGGAATAATAATACCACCACCACATTCTGATTTCATTTAAACTGGTGTAACTTCTAAGCATTCTGGGTAGATACTCAAAGACCTTTCAGAATACTCACTGTGTGGGTGGCAGTTCTGTGGATGCATCCTGAATTAAACATAACTGCTAACACATCAAGTGTAGAAAAAAGGTGCTCTCTTAAGCATGGAGAGAAAAACCAACACAGTTATAATTTTTTAAAAACAGACAATAATTCTGCTTCTAGGACACACACCTTTTGAACATTTTCAAAAGATTCAAGAACACAACCTGCTCTAATGAAATCAACCATCAAATATCCTTAAGAGATTATCAGTATATCTTAGTATATACTTATAACTGAAAATGAGCTATGTATATGTTATATACTACTGTCTGCTGCACTGACATCTATTTATCTATCTATCTCTTATATACTACTGTCTTCTTATGTGCTCCATTCAGGCAATGAAAGAGTGTTCAACTCAGGATGGCTTATTTCATCAGCTCAGAAGGCCACCTTGGGACATAATCTTCAGAGAAATTCACAGACTTTCTCAGAACTACAGAGGGAATTGCTTGAGGGCCATTAACCAAATAACTCATGGGCCAATCCTCAGAGAAGCTGGGTTTAATTCCCACATGCCCGCATGGGTTTTGTAAACACACACACCTACTTTCACAGATTTCCTCTGCACTAAATTCTGAGTAATTTCTACATGCTCTTGCCGCATGTCAAACCTCATTCCATTATTCGTGGATCCAGTCCCAAGAAGAGTTGGCTGAATAACAAAGCACAGTGGGAAAGATTCTTTAGGCAGCAAACCAATAGAAACAACACTTAGCTCTTATACTGGGCTTAAAATCAGTAGCTCTCAAAGAACTTTACCGAGGAGGTCAGGGTCACTATCCCCATTTTACAGATGGGGAAACTGAGGCACAGACAGGGGCGATTCACTCTGGAATGGGTAAGAGGGGACTCAGCCAAACTGACTGCAGTGGAGTTACCCCAGAGATACACTGTGGTGAACGAGAGGAAGAAACAGGCCCATTTATCCAATGGGCCAAAAACCAGTGTCTCTTCCCCTGATCATCCACTCACTGACACTGGGCTTACACAGGAATAACTCCACTGACTTCAGGAGAGTTACTCCAGATTTGCACTGGCAGAGGAGCAGGATCCTGTCCCATGTGAACACAGCATATGCCTGAATTTTAGAGGCGCAGAGGGGAATTACAACCCTGGTCAAACTGCATGGACCAGATCCTCACCTTGTGTGAATTAGCAAACCTCTTTTGATTCCAGCTGAGTAATTCTAACTTACATCCACTGGGGATCTGACCCAGTTTCACCTGGGATATCAGGAACTACAGGTGCCCATGTCTCATTCACTTACCCTGAACTGAAATCTAGTAGACACTGCATTCCATTCTCAAAAACCCATTACCATTTTTGAAAGAGGGGTTTCCCCTCACTCAATCAAGTTAGAAAGTGTTCTGCTGTCTTGAAACACAGGAAAGTAAAATAAAGCACAAAGTATCTGTCATTCCCTCCTCGTATACCAGGCATCCTCTGCAGGAGAAAAAGCAGCCAGACCACAAGGTGCCTACTCACACTTTGATCTTGTAGGCCAGGTGTTTAGGCACATAAAGGTGCAGACGGGAGCCTAGGGGGACTTTCCAAAGCATCTGAACAGATGAGGTGCCTAACTCCCATTGGATGTTACATGACTATCATCTTTTGGCACTTTTGAAAATCCCATTGAAGCCCAGATCCTCAAGGTATTTAGATGCCTAGCTCTCATTGATTTCAATGGGACTTAGATGACAATGTGTCTATGTGCATCTTCAGGCACCAAAATACCCTCCATGTAGAAACCTCAGGTGTCTATCCACATTTATTCCTTCGATGGAGCAGGAGTAGCCCATTATGTAGGCATTGTTTACAGATGTTTCCCATGGCCATCAAGAGGTAGGTGAACAAGAATAGCAGGAAGAGAGAGATCAGTAAATACCGAGAGCCAGGGAAGCCAAGCAGAACAAATTCCTTCACATTAGTTTGATTTCCCTTCACCATTGATTTCACAATCTGCCAAAACATAATAAACCATAAAAGAGAGGACAAAGAAAAACCAGGAGGCATGATAAGGGGCAGCTCATTCTTGAAAGACAAGTAATTGAGCTAGGAGGAGCAAGCTAATCTTTTTTTCCACGGTCCATCTTAATTTCAGAAAATGTGGAATAGTTAAAATAAAAAATTGTCCACGGGAAAATGACCTTTTTTACAAAATATCTCAATTTTCTCTTTTAAAATAAAAGAATATATTTAGGTTGGACATTAAAAAAAACCAAAACATTTTTTTCTCTTTCCAAAATCAAATCAAAACAAAAATATTTTATTTTCAAATAAAGTTTTGAATTTTAAATAGAAAAACTGAAAAAAATTGACATTAAAATGATTGTTTCAATGCCATTTTAAGTCAACATGCTCATTAATACCAACCACTTTTAATTTTGAAGGGATGCTGAAATGAAATGTTTCATAGAATCATAGAATCATAGAATCTCAGGGTTGGAAGGGACCTCAGGAGGTCATCTAGTCCAACCCCCTGCTCAAAGCAGGACTAAACCCAACTAAATCACCTCAGCCAGGGCTTTGTCAAGCCTGACCTTAAAAGCCTCTAAGGAAGGAGATTCCACCACCTCCTTAGGTAACCCATTCCAGTTCTTCACCACCCTATTAGTGAAAAAGTTTTTCCTAATGTCCAACCTAAACCTCCCCCTCTGCAACTTGAGACCATTACTCCTTGTTCTGTCATCTTCTACCACTGAGAACAGTCTAGATCCAGCCTCTTTGGAACCCCCTTTCAGGTAGTTGAAAGCAGCTATCAAATCCCCCCTCATTCTTCTCTTCTGCAGACTAAACAATCTCAGTTCCCTCAGCCTCTCCTCATAAGTCATGTGCTCCAGCCCCCTAATAATTTTTGTTGCCCTCCGCTGGACTCTCTCAAATTTGTCCACATCCTTCCTGTAGTGTGGGGCCCAAAACTGGACACAGTACTCCAAATGAGGCCTCACCAGTGCTGAGTAGAGGGGAATGATCACATCCCTCGATCTGCTGGAAATGCCCCTACTTATACAACCCAAAATGCCATTAGCCTTCTTGGCAACAAGGGCACACTGTTGACTCATATTCAGCTTTTCGTCCACCGTAACCCCTAGATCCTTTTCCGCAGAACTGCTGCCCAGCCATTCGTTCCCTAGTCTGTAGCAGTGTATGGGATTCTTCCGTCCTAAGTGCAGGACTCTGCACTTGTCCTTGTTGAACCTCATCAGATTTCTTTTGGCCCAATCCTCTAATTTGTATCCTATCCTCCCTCTGTATCCTATCCCTACCCTCCAGCGTATCAACCACTCCTCCCAGTTTAGTGTCATCTGCAAACTTGCTAAGGGTGCAGTCCACACCATCCTCCAGATCGTTAAAACCGGCCCCAGCATCGACCCTTGGGGCACTCCACTTGATACCGGCTGCCAACTAGACATGGAACCATTGATCACTACCCGTTGAGCCCGAGTTTCTTTCTGAAGTGTTGGTCAAAAATTTTCTGACAGAACAGTTCCATGGGAACACGTTAACACCATCAGAAAATTTAACATAAACCACAGATTCCATAGACTCATAGATTCCAATTCCCAAAGGGAACATTGTGATCATCTACTCTGACCTACTGTATAACACAGGCCAGAGAACTTCTCCAAAATATTTTCTAGAGAAGATATGTTAGAAAAAAAATCCCAATCTTAATTTAAAAATGATAAGTAATGGAGAATCCAGCATGAGCCTTGGAAAGTTGTTCCAATGGTTAATTACTTTCAATGTTACATAAGAACGGCCATACTGGGTCAGACCAAAGGTCCATCTAGCCCAGTAACCTGTCTACTGACAGTGGCCAATGCCAGGTGCCCCAGAAGGAGTGATTCTTACAGGTAATGATCAAGTGATCTCTCTCCTGCCATCCATCTCCACCCTCTGACAGACGGAGGCTAGGGACACCATTCCTTACCCTTCCTGGCTAATAGCCATTAATGGACTTAACCTCCATGAATTTATCCAGTTCTCTTTTAAACACTGTAATAGTCCTAGCCTTCACAACCTCCTCCGGCAAGGAGTTCCACGAGTCGGTTGTGCGCTGTCTGAAGAAGAACTTCCTTTTATTTGTTTTAAACCTGCTGCCCATTAATTTTATTTGGTGGCCCTTAGCTCTGATATTATGGGAACAAGTAAATAACTTTTCCTTATCTACATTCTCCACATCACTCATGATTTTATAGACCTCTATCATATTCCCCCCGCCCCAGTCTCCTCTTTTCCAAGCTGAAATGTTACAATTTTACACCTTATTTCCAATCTGAATTTGTCAAGATTCAACTTCCAGCCATTGGATCGTGTTACACCTTTATCTGCTAGACTGAGGAGCCCATTATTAAATACTTGTTCCCTGCATAGAGATTGATATCAAGTCACCGCTTCACCCTCTCTTTATTAAGCTAAATAGTTTGAACTCCTTGAGACACATTTTCTAATTTCTCTTTGCTTTTCTATGAACTGGACACAGGTTTTCAGCAGCGATTGCACCATTGCCAGATAGAGAGGTAAAACAACTTCTCTACTCCTCCTCAAGATCCTCCCATTTATGCAATCCGGGATCACATTAGATTTTTTGGTCACAGCATCACCAGGACCCCCAGACCTTTTTCAGAGCCACAGCTTTCCAGGATAGAGTCCCCTATTGTGCAAGTACAGCCCACATTCTTTGTTTCTAGAAGTATATATTTACATTTATCCACATTAAAACACACATTGCTTGCTAGTGCCTAGCTTGCCAAGTCACCCAAATCACTTTGAATCAGTGACCTGTCATCATCATCAACCTCCAATTTGTGTGTCATCTGCAAACTTCATCAGTGCTGATTTTATGTTTTCTTCCAGGACATTGATAAAAATGCTAAATAGCGTACAAGCAAGAACTGATTGCCAGGGTTCAGTGTTAGGTTGACAGGTCTGTAATTACCTGGGTCATCCCATTTACCTCTTAAAAATTGGCATACTAGCTTTCTTCCAGTCTTCTGGAACATCCCCAGTATTCCAAGATTTATTGAAAATCAACATTTACAGTCCAATGAACTTCTCAGCCAGGTATTTTATAACTCTTAGATGCAGGTTCTCTGGACCTGCTGGTTTAAAAAATATCTAACTTTAGTAGATTCTGTTTAACATCCTCCAGAGATACCAGTGGAATGGAAAGAGTGTTATTATTGCCATATGATGAAACTATATCATCTGTTTTTCCCCAGATTCAGAACAGAATTATTTATTGAACACTTATGCCTTTTCTGGATTTTTGCCAGAAGTTTGGAATGGGCGACAGGGAACAGATCACTCGATGATCACCTGTTCTGTTCATTCCCTCTGAGGCACCTGGCATTGGCCACTGTTGGCAGAGACGATGCTCGGCTAGATGAACCATTAGTCTGAGTCATATGGTCATTTTTATGTTCATATGGCTCATAATTGCTTACAGCTTTGTGAATCTGGTCCCACTAAAGCACCAAATTTTATATATAAACACCTGGGGGAATTCTATGCCAAAAAATTAAAAATTCTGCACACAATATTTTAAAATTGTGCAAAATTCTGCATATTTATTTGTATAATATAATCATGCCAGTTTCAATTATTTTGGTAATTTATTGCAAAATTTCCATCAGCTAGTATGTCTGTAATAAAACAGACGCATAAAAAAAGATTCTTGGTCCTGCTAGTGAAGGCAGGGGGCTGGACTTGATGACCTTCCAGGGTCCCTTCCAGCTCTATGAGATAGATAGGTAATTGTTTTTTTTAACAAATAGATTCCTTACTAGTCATATTAATACAGAACTTTAAGTAATTCATTTAAATTACAATATCAAGTTGTATTTCCTGCACCTGTCAGAAGCAGTGCAAAGGCTTTGGGGGTCAGGCATAATGGAGGAGCTGAGGGAGAGGGAATGAACCTGGAGGGTTGTTGGGTATGGGTGGGAGAAGTATGGAAGAGGGTTTTTTTGTGGGGGGGAGTGTCAGGATTGGGGGTAGGGGAGTTGGGACACCTACCCCATGCAGACCGTTGCTTACTCCAACCCTCTCCCATTCAGTCAGGCATATCTGCTCAGCCCCTGCCAGTCTGTCCCCCCACTAGCCATTCTGAACCCCAGTGTGTGACCCCCCCCTTCCCAGTAGCCCCACTCTGTCCTAACTTGGCTCCACTGTCAGGGCCGCCCAGAGGATTCTGGGGGCCCGGGGTCTTCGGCGGCGGGGGGCCCTTCCGTTCCGGGACCCGCCGCCGAAGTGCCCGAAGACCTGCGGCGGGGGCCCCCCGCCGCCGAATTACCGCCGGAGCGGGACCCGCCGCCGAAGCGCAGCCCAGTCTTGGCGGTAATTCGGCGGCGGGGTCCCGCCGCGGGTCTTCGGGCACCGGCGGGTCCCGGAACGGAAGGACCCGCCGCTTAATTACCGCCGAAGACCGAGCTGAACTTCTGCGGCGGGTCCCGCTCCGTCTTCAGCAGTAATTCGCCGGCAGGGGGTCGTTCCGCTCCGGGGCGGAAGGACCCCCCCCCGCCGGCGAAGACCGGGAGCGAAGAAGCTCCTGCGCCCGGCCCCGCAAGAGTTTTCCGGGACCCCTGGAGCGAGTGAGGGACCCCGCTCCAGGGGCCCCGAAAAACTCTCGTGGGGGCCCCTGTGGGGCTCGGGGCCTGGGGCAAATTGCCCCTCTTGCCCTCCCTCTGGGCGGCCCTGTCCACTGTGATGAATTTCTATTCCTGGGGGAATTCTGCTCTACTGCACACACACAGTATTCCCCCCACACACGCAGAAACTACATTCTGCCCCAGAAGTGCTGCAGTTTCACCTTTTGACCACCAGAGGACACTGTTGTGCCAGAACAGCCAGCTGCATTCATGCTGCTGGCTGGCTGGCACCACAGGTCCCTCTGCTGGGTGAAATGTGGAACTGCAGCACTCTGAACAGAAAGTTTCTGAGGACAAAAATTCAGCAGGACAAATTAATTCTTTGTGTGCACAGTGGCACAGAATTCCCTCCGGAGTAATATATATTACTGATATGGACTTTATTCTGGTTTCACATTATAAATGTAATCAAATGGTAACCACTAGTACCTATGCTACCATTTATTTTATAGGTCTGTGATCAGTTCCACTTTATCTGTCAGGATACGGTCTAATGTAGAAGCAGCAAAGAATCCTGTGGCACCTTATAGACTAAGAAATACCCCATGCAGAATGAAACATTTATTGAGTTAGGAAATCGTTGTCTATGATGTTTAGAAATTACAAGGATGTTTTAGGACTGACCGCAAATAACTTCCAGCATATGTCATTCACATTGGCGTGCCCAGGGGCGGCTCTAGCAATTTAGCCGCCCCAAGCACAGCGGCACGCCGCGGGGGGCGCTCTGCCAGTTGCCGGTCCTGCGGCTCCGGTGGACCTCTTGCAGGCATGCCTGCGGATGCTCCACCGAAGCCGCAGGACCAGCGGACCCTCTGCAGGCACGCCTGCGGGAGGTCCACCGGAGCCGCCTGCCGCCCTCCCGGCGACTGGCAGAGCGCCCCCCGCGGCATGCCGCCCCAAGCACGCGGTTGGCATGCTGGGGCCTGGAGCTGCCCCTGGGCGTGCCCCATGATAACACCGTTTTTTTCCTGCACATTATAGATAAGTGCATAAAGAAGTGGTCATCTTGTTCCCAGTTGTGATTTGGTGGTCTGTGGCAGAGACCAACTAATACTCCATCTTGTGCTTTATCTGTTAGGACATTGATCCATAAGCATTTAAAATTATTTTCTTCCAAGTTATCAGTAACTCAGAAACAAGTAATGCCATTTATGACCTAGAGTGCCATTTCCTATTTGATCTTTCCTAAATAGCTTAAAATAATTGATTTTAACATTCCAGTTGCATTAATCATCCCTCCAAGTTTCATTAATACCAAACAGATCAAATTTATTCTATAAATGAACAATTCCAAATCCCCTTGTTTTGTTACCCAGGCTCCTAGCATTCATGTACCAGCAGTTCAATAATTTCTTCTCTTCATGTCCCTTGGTTCCTTGATTAATTTTGTTCTCAATATTTCCATTTTGTTCTGAGTGCCCATATCTTCCCTCTTTTTAACCTCCATTTTTGCTATTAGTTTAATCCCCTCCTGACTACTCTAGCCAGCCTGTCCCCAAGAAGACTGGTCCCACTTCTACTGAGGTGACTCCATCCAAACTATATATCCCCCTCACCATAGAAGGTGGACTGATGTTCCACAAAACCAAGACCCTGTACCCTACACCACTTACCTAGCCAGCCATTCACCTCCACACTCTTCTTCATTCAGTCTTCTTTCATTCATGGGACAGGAAAGGTCTCAGAGAAGATTGCTTGGACTTTCTTCTTCTTCAGCATGCTTCCAAGTTCCAGAAGTCATCTACTGTGAGATATCCCACAGCACAATGTCATTAGTGTACTATGAACTAATACCCATAGATCCTTGCTTGTTGACTTCAGAAGCCTTACTTTATTTAATGTGAAAAAGACATTCCAACCAAGCTCTGGAGAAAGACTTTTCTGTACCACTTCAGACCACAAAGGCAACCAGTCTTAGGTGGTCTGAAAACTGCCTGCTAAATCAGCACTGCAGGCAGTAAACTGATTTAGCAGGTTTTACACTACCTGCTAAATCAGCACTGCTGCGATCGATGCAGTGATGTTGATTTAGTGGGTCTGGTGAAGACATGCTAAGTCAATGGAAGAGTGATCTCCTGTCAACATCTGTACACCACCTCCCTGAGAGGCAGAAGATATGCTGATGGGAGATCGTCTCCCATCAACATAGTGTGGTGTAGACACTGCTGTAAGTCGACCTAAGTTATGTCAACTTCAGTTATGTAACTTGCATAAGTGAACTAGTGTAACTTAGATCAACTTCAGCATTAGTGTAGACTAGCCCTTAGCTTTGGAAAGGCAGCACACCATGCTGTTGTCCACAAGTCCCTTGCAGAACATTCTTTCAAGTCTTCTGAGTTCTGAATCTACAACAAGGATCATCTGTCTTCCTAGGACAACTGGAGAACTGGGCTGTCCAAATGTTGTTTTGATTTTTTATACCAAAAAAAAGCTATCAGAATTTTGGTCTGTAGGGAATAAAAGAAAAAAATGACATTTTGGAAATCTTAATGGAACAGAAATTCTGGGTTCTGACTTGCTCTAGTTCTGATCAACATGGAGTGTTTTGACATTTCTGAGACTAAAATTTTTGGAACATTTGATTCCACAAAAATGTTTGGTAGTTCATCTTTTCATCCTGATTCAGCATGAAAAGAAATGTCAAGCTATTGGAATTTCCTATGTGATGGACATTCCATTTTCCAGGAAGCTTTAATTATGGATGGGATTTTCAAAGACACCAAGTGGAATTAAGTGCAAAAACTCTATTGAATCTCACTCACGCGCCTTTGGTAAACCCCAACTACATCGTCTATGACGTTGTAGGATTTAACTAAGGACCAAATTTGTTCCCCAGTGTGCACAGGCCCAAATCCCAAATGTGTGTGATTTAACAGATCTGATTGAAAAAGAAAAATGTTTGTCTCCAAAAGAGTTGGCATGATTTTTAGGAAGTTTTTTATTATTCTGTAACAAAATATTTAGTTTGAAAAGAAACAAGACTAACATTTTATTTCATTTACTTTCAAATTATTTTTGTAAAAATAAGCTACATTATTTGAAATCACATTGTTTTCATGAAACATGTTGATTTTGATGAAATTACATGTGAAACACTGAAAACATTTGGCCAGTTCTGGTGACTGAGAAATGGGTTTTACCAATGGGGTCTAAGAGGGTTAAGCAACCTCCATAAATTGAAAATCATAGTGTCAGGCCAGACGGGACCATTAGACTATCTAGTCTGACTTGTATATCACAGAGCCATTGAATTTCATCCAGTTACACATATATTGAGATCAATTACTTGGGATAGACTTTCAGTCCTTAGGAGACTAAGCTGTTGTGAGCCACAGGCAGACACCAGGAGAGACCGAGGTGACACCAATGCCCAAGGCCCCTGCAAGGACAGGGAACTGGTCAGCTGAGATCTGTCCAGATGATTGTACCAAGCAATCTATGTCCCATGCTGAGGAGGGTGAAAAAAATCCAAGGGGAAAATTCCTTCCTGACCTGAAATCTGAAGATCATTTTGACCTGATCATGAGAGGAAAACATACCAACCAAGCTCTTGAGAAAGAAGTTTCTGTACCACTTCAGATCAGCGACCCACCCCGTCCGGTGTCCTGTCTCCCACTGTTTCCAATCTCTGGTGCTTCAGAGGAAGATTTAAACAAACAAAACCACCACCACTGCCACCAACAGAATACAGAGCATCAGGGGCACAAAAGCCCACCTTCTTCCAGACACTTGCATGTGACCAGCTGAAGCCCTGAAGCATGACATTTGATTATAGTCATTGTCTGAACGCAAGTTTTATTAGAAGGTTGAGTACAATACAGGCAAATCTTTTCTATCTGGGTATATCTACACAGCACAGTAAGCCTGGGCTCTGACACAGGTTTGAGACCAAGACCCTCTTCTGTCCAGACACAAATCAGTCAGACTTAAGTCAGCAAGCAGTCAGGACCTGGGTCCTAGGACTGTACTAGGAGCATGGGTCAGAACCCAAGTCCTGCTGTGACTTGGCTCCAAGAGCTATCATTTTGCTGTATGGACACAGCTCAAGCCACAAACCTGAGTGAGAAGTTCTGCATAGTACAGTATGGACATGTTAGCATGGCTGTGAGACCTGGGTCTAGTGATTGTAAACCCAGGTGGACGCTCAAGCACAGGCTTGGGAACACTCACATTTCCACAGGCCTACACACACACACACACACACAAAAATACATACAGGCCTCAGAATTTCCCACAGATGCTGGATTAAAGCATGTCATTTACAAAGAGAATCTGCTTTAAAGACTCCAAGTTATGGTGAATCCACAACTTCCCTGGCAAACTGTTTCAATGTTTCATTACCCTCACTGCTAGGACACTGCACAGGCAGTTGGATGCCTCATTTACTTGCACTCTTTTGAGAAATCCCATCTTAAATAAGTAAAATACTTTCCAAAAGATTGGGGGATAAAATGGTACAATACAAACTTTATTTACATTCTGATGTTCTGAATGGGCTGTAAGCAAATATACAACAGACATCAATTATTCACATACATAGGACATTTCATATTACAATTACATTGAAAAATGAAGGGCATTCATTTCCATATTTGAAATCATAAGGAGATTTTTTTCTTATATCTGTGCTCTACAGAATCTTCCTGTAGCTAAATATTCATTTCACAGCAAGATAAAATACATGGACTGAAGAGTCCATGTATTTCAGTCCACTCACCAGGTGAGCCTGGGACATCACTTAAAGTGGAAATTATAGTCAGTCAATGTTGCTTCTTTAGTTCAAGGGCAAGAGGCCTCCATTTTCACACTGTCTATATGTTGATATGATTTCTCAGAATAACCCTAAATCTAATCCAGATTTGTTTGCTATCTCATTCACCAATGTGTAGTCTATGCATTTTTTCTAGGGCTTTCTAAATATTCTAAGGAAGCTAGTCAACCAACTCTAATTGAAATTCATTGGAAGTCATTCTCCTAACTACCTTCAGCTCATTTGAAAATCCCAGCTAGTACTCCAGTAGTGGCCACCAATGCCGTATACAGAGGCAATATCTCCTCCTGTCACTTTCTTGGTATTCCCCTACCTATGACCAACAAGGATCATATAAACCTTTCTTTGCCATAGCATCACACTCCCCAGTTGGTTATCCACAACGACCCATTTTCAGAGTCACCACTTTCCAAGATAGAGTCCCCTCACCCTGTACCATCTACAGAAAATTGATCCATAGCCAGATCCCATCAACAGAGAGTACTTTCTCCCCAGATCTCATGTGCTTTGTCCTGGGCTTAGTGATTTGCATTGGAACACAGCTGTCTTGATGGTTCATAGAAGGAGATACACACTTTGAGGTAACCAAGGCTTGATCCCTTAATGCCTTAATCCCTGTTGATTTTACAATGTTGACCTTTTAGAAATAATGTCATGTCCCAAAGAGCGTATTTTGCATGGCTTCCTTCACCTCTCTGTTTCTCAGAGCATAGATGAAAGGGTTTAGCAGTGGCGTAACCACAGTGTTTAGGATGTTGACTATCTTGGTCAGTTCCAATGAATTCTGTGCAGATGGCTTGACAAAGAGAAAAATGGTGGATCCGTACCATAGAAGCACGACAACAAGATGGGACGAGCAAGTGGAAAATGCCCTTTGCCGGCCTTTGGCTGACGGGATTCTCAGTATAGTGGAGATGATATAGATGTATGAAAGGAGGGTTATCACACACGAACCCAGGATGACAACGACTGAGATGATGAAAGCTGATACCTGAATGATGGATGTGTCCGTGCAAGAGAGGACAATCCAGGAATCTATCTCACAAAAGAAGTTATTGATGACATTAGGGCCACAGAAAGACAACCTGGATATTAGAGATGCCAGCACAGAGATAACCAGGAAACCACACACCCAAGAGCCAAGAGCCAGCTGAGCTGACAAGGTACTGTTCATAATGGTGCTATAATGCAATGGGTAACATATGGCCAGATAGCGATCATAGGCCATGATGGACAGGAGGAAATATTCTGTGCAGCCCAAGGAGAATATGAAGTACATCTGTAGGAGGCAGCCAATGAAGGAGATGGTTTTGCTTTTCCCCAGGAAGATTGCAAGGGCTTTAGGAACACAGGCTGTGGTGTACCAGATCTCCAGGAAGGAGAGATTGCAGAGGAAGCAGTACATTGGTGTGTGGAGGCATCGGTGGTTCGCCACTAGGGTTATGATGGTCACATTTCCCAGGACTGTCAGGATGTACATAAAGAGGAAGAGTACAAAGAGGGAGATCTGCAAATACTGGTTCCCCGGGAATCCCAAGAGGATGAATCCCATCACAGCAGATTGATTGCGTTTCTCCATTCAGTGTGTTTTACCTGCTGAAACTAATGAAACAAGGACAGTGATATACACAAGGGACTTAGCCAGCTATCGATCTAAAGTAATAACGGCCTTTCAGTGAATGTACCCATTGACATGTGTTGGTCTTGGCCAAGGTTGGACAGAGAATCAATGGCATCAAAGCTGATCCTAGACTCTAGGAATTCTGACATCCAATTTCTTGATCTAGACACTAGATCACACTCCCTTCTGAGAGCTAGGAATGGAACCCAGGAGTCTTTGACTCAGATTTTTAAAGGAGCCTGATGGGACTTGTTGCCCAGTTCTGACTGATTTTTGGTGGGACTTGAACAATTACCTTCCTTAAACTCTTTTGAAAACCTTCTCCCTTGTTTCGAGTTATTTACTGAAATGATCTGTCTGAAGTCCTCTTCCAGGACTGAAAATAGAAACCAGGAGCCCCAACTCACATTGCCTTACTCTGAACACTAGAGCCCGAAGTAGACAAGAAGGAGGAGGAGGAGGAGAAGATGAAATAGGTTTAAGTTTCATATTTGTCTGGGGCTAAGAGTGTATTTTCCGTTCAGAAGACAACATCCTGTGCTTTGTTCTACAGCAATGAAAATTAACTCTGCTTTGTGTCAATGAAGCTTGTGATGAGAACTCTGGCCAAATCTTTCAGCTCATTCAGTCGTTCAGATACAGGTCTACAATGCAGCTCCTGCTCAGTCACTTCTGCAGCTTAATGTTTGGAAACACAGTCCACAGCCCACATACGCCCAGAAGGGAAGTATTATGGTCCTTAAACATCTGTAATCTCAGATTCCAGCATACATGTGCAGCTCCACTGGCTTCCATTTGTGTTCTCATTACATCAATGTAAACCCATTCTCCAGGTGAGATTTCACACCTGTAGCTGAATGGAACATGCAACGGAATCCAGCCACTCTCTAGTTGTTGGGCTGACATTCCAGGTCTAAAAGGAACAAGTGGGAAAAATAAATTTTTCCCCCTAAAAGTCATATGTTATGTCTGTGAATAGATTTGGGAGGTGGATCTAAGAATTGAAAAAGGGATGATTTTGCATCCTTGTTTTTTGAACTAGACCCCACATGGCCAATGATCAGAAATGATATGCTTCAAAAACAGCTGTAATCTGACACTGAGCATCTTAATTATTATTAGTGAAACAAGCAAAGACTTTTACTGAATCATTCTTTGTTTGTTAAAACCACATGGTCACATTCTGAATCTAAATCCAAAGTGAGCACAGAAAAGCTGGGAAGTGAGCACAGACAATCTGGGAAGACAGTCAAATCTCTTGGAAAATATACTCACATGCAGGCAGGTTTGCTGAGCAGTGGTGAAATCTTGAACTGGAAAGTCATTTGATTTGGCATGAAACATCTATGGAGCTACTCTGCCATCTTGGACAGTGAATGGTTAAAGTTATTTTTAAAAGACAGACAAACATTTTGTGTCAATAAAAGGATCTCTGTTGTATTTGACTAAAGTGTCAGTCTCTAGTGATAGAGTTAGCCAGGCAATATCCTTGTGTCTGTAGTCCTTAATACCCTTGTCTGTAAAAGTCTCTCTTTTCTTGTACAATATAGTAAAAATGATCTCTCTAGGACTATATATATTCTATGGTGGTTGACATCTAGTGTTATTCCCATCAAACAAAATACAAGTGTTCAAAGGAGATACGGTTATTTCATCTCTTCACAAGCTCCCTTGGGATTCAGTCTCCAAAGACCTCCTCAGCCATGCTTACAATTGGCAGAGTGTGTTGCTTGTGGCATAATTAAAAGAATTCCATGGGCTAGTTATAGGGCCAATGATTTATTTTCCCATGTGGCATGTTTGTCAAATGATTTATCTGCCATTGTGTATATGTCCTACACAAAAACTCATGATAACTCTTGCATTGCCTATCTCCAACGCCCATTGCCTCCATTTGCATTGGATTATACCTTTGAACGCTACAGCTGCCTCTACAAAACCTCCATCTTTGATAACTGGACGCTGTCATGAACAGAGCCAGTCAAATGCTACAAAACAATATTTGTGACCATGTGTTTAAATTCCAAATGACTATTTTGTATGATTGAATTTGTATCATGGTGTTATCACTTTTCATGTTAGCAAGATTTTGTTCACACAAATATTTAGGAAATTACTTTTCTTTCTATACTTGTCAAAAGAAACCAACAAATAAGAGGGATAGCCGTGTTAGTCTGGTTCTGTAGAAGCAGCAAAGAATCCTGTGGCACCTTATAGACTAACAGAAGTTTTGCAGCATGAGCTTTTGTGGGTGAATACCCACTTCTTCGCATCCGAAGAAGTGGGTATTCACCCACGAAAGCTCATGCTGCAAAACTTCTGTTAGTCTATAAGGTGCAACAAATAAGAGTATTCATGAGTAAACAAATGGGACTGGTACAAATATTCATCATCAGAGCTGCAGAGAAAAATAAAGCAAAAAAGTGTGTAGGGTTTCTTGTTGTTGTTGTTATTGTTGAAAAATGGCCTTTTTTCAAAAATGAAATTTTTTGTTAACTGTTGACTTTTGTGATCCTTTGTTTTCCTTTTTAATGAATCTTACATGGTGTTTTAATCAAAGTTTTATAACAACCATTATTTTACATATGCCAAAATTTTATAAAACAAAACAACCAAACAACCAAATAAAGAATCAAGCAAACGAACAAAAAATCTTTATAACCCTTACAAACATAAATACCTTTGAAATTTTGAAATTCTTCAATAATTGAAAAAGAATTGCACCAGCTTTGTTCAGCATTCATAATTTAGTAGATGTTATTCATTATTCTGCTGTTTGATCAAGTTTTAGACATCGAATCAGGGAGCAGAAACAATGCCATGTGACTTGGCTGACCAACCAATGCCACTGATAGTGAAGTTACCAGAGCTACTACAAATTTAAATGTTGGAGCTAACCACAGAATTTTGAGCTACACCATTAAGGCTCTTATTCTGCACACACTTATGCCTGTGCTTAGCTTTCCTAGTGTGACTAGTCCCATTTAACTCAATTGTTCTGCACACAATAGTACAATTTTGTACATAGTATTTTCAGGCTTGGAGCCTCTATGTGAATTAGTGATATCCACACAGGGCCTGATTAAAAGCCTGTTGAACTCAATGTACTGGAATGGGTTATCTAGAGAGGTGGTATTCACACTTGGCACCTACATTTTTGCAGTAAAAGATCCCTAGATACCTATGTTTCTGTCTCTGGGCATGTGCACAGCTGCTTCCCTCTAAGCCCCCATGCAAATCAGGAATCGAGAGAAGATAGGCATTCCTCCGCCCAACCCAGCTGTGAGGCCCAATTCTGTAGGTGTGCTCAGATGTTGCTTATCCAATTTGGCCCCTCACAGGTGCTCATGTAAAGTTGGGGTGGGAAAAAGACTTGTAACTTTTAGCTCAGTGGTTAGGGTCTTCACCTGGGATGGGAGAGACCCCTGGTTCAAGTCCCACCCACCCGCCACTGGGATGTTCTGATTGGGTGGGGAGAGGGGCGTGCCCTCAATCTCTCCCATCAAAGCTGTTTCGCTTCAGATAAACAATGCAAATCATTGGAGCAGACCGACTGTATCCTGGGTATCACACATGCTTGTGCCTTCTCTCTGTAGCCCCATGACTCTTGAATTATTTAATCCAAAGTGGAACAGCTTTAATAGGAGACATCAGACTGTCCCATTGGCCCTCACCGGAGAGGTGGCAAAGCCCTGCTCATACCCCTTCTCCCCTCATGTGGGGGGAAGAGTTGAACTCAGACCACTGGGCTAAGGCTTTGGAGGCATGTTCTTGTTCCCCTCCATCCCAGGGGCCCCTTACACAAATGGAGTAGGCACCTAATGCCGAGAGAGAGCTCACAGCTGTGACTCCCAAGCCTGGATAGGTGCCTCCTTGCAACTTGGATTTAGGCACCAAACTCCCTGCGAGGGGCATGGCTTATGACACACCGCTCACCTCAGCATCTCCCATTGGCTAGCTTAGAAGAGCAGCAACTTCTCTCTTCTTCGGCACCCAACGCTCCCCTTTCATTGCAAATCCCAGTGATACTCCCAGCATCTCCCTGCACTATTGAGAAGGATGAAAGGCCCAGGGAAGCAGAGCAGTCAATGGGAGCAGAGGAGAACCATCCCATAGTTGGGACCCTCCTTCCAGATGGTGTTGGGGTATCCTCTCGCACTGAGGTTACCTCTCCGGGAGAGGGAACTCCAGTCACTAGGAAAAGGCAGGTGTTAGTAATGGGAGATTTGAACTTTAGAAACATAGATAGTTGGGTTTGTGATGACCAGGAGAACTGTATGGTGACTTGTCTGCCTGGTGCGAAGGTTGCGGATCTCTCGAGGCATCTAGACTTATGGGTAGTGCTGGGGAGGAGCTGGTGGTGGTAGTATAAATAGGTACCAATGACATAGGGAAGGGTAGGAGAGACGTCCTGGAGGCCAAACTTAGGCTGCTAGGGAAGAGACTGAAATCCAGGATATCTATGCTGGCATTCTCAGAAATGCTCCCAGTTCCACGTGCAGGGCCAGGTAGGCAGGCAGAGCTTCAGAGTCTCAATGTGTGGATGAGATGATGGTGTGGAGAGGAGGGGTTTAGATTTATTAAGAACTGGGGAAACTTTTGGGATGGGGGAGCCTATACAGGAGAGATGGGCTCCACCTAAACCAAAGTGGAACCAAATTGCTGGCACTTAACATTAAAAAGGTTGCAGAGCAGTTTTTAAACTAAGAGATTAAACCCAACTGCTGCAGAGGAGTCGTGGATCGGACAGAGACTTCTCTTAGAGGAGTCTATTGATAGAGATTCTCTAGGTTTTAGTCAGGAGGAGAGGATGGAAAAGGATAAAGCAGGGGCCAGATCAGACAAGAAACATTCACATAAAAAAGAATCTGACACCTCAGAAAAAGGCAGACAAATAAACAGCAACAAGTCTTTAAAGTGCTTGTACAAAAATGCTAGAAGTCTAAATAATAAGATGGGTGAACTAGAGTGCCTCGTGATTGTCGTGAGGACAATCAATGGGACACCATCATTCTGGGGTACAAAATACATTGGAAGGACAGAACAAGTCGTTCGGGAGGGAGGGAGGGCGGGGCAGGGCACTATATGTGAAAGAAAATGTAAAATCAAATGAAGTAAAAATCTTAAGTGAATCCACATGTTCCATAGAATCTCTATGGATAGGAATGTCATGCTCTAATAAGACTATAAAATTAGGGATCTATTATTGACCACCTGACCAGGACAGTGATAGTGATGATGAAATGCTAAAGGAAATTAGAGAGGCTATCAAAATAAAGAACTCAATAATAGTGGGGGATTTCAATTATCCCCATATTGACTGGGAACATGTCACCTCAGGACGAAATGCAGAGAGAAAATATCTCGATACTTTAAATGATTGCTTCTTGGAACAGCTGGTACAGGAACACACAAGGAGAGGCAATTCTCGATTTAGTCCTGAGTGGAGCGCAGGATTTGGTCCAAGAGGTAACTATAACAGGACCGCTTGGAAATAGTGACCATAATATAATAACATTTAACATTCCTGTGGTGGGAAGAACACCTCAACAGCCCAACACTGTGGCATTTAACTTCAGAAAGGGGAACTATGCAAATTGAGGGGGTTAGTTAAACAGAAGTTAAAAGGTACAGTGACTACAGTGAAATCCCTGCAAGCTGCATGGACACTTTTCAAAAACACCATAATAGAGGCCCAACTTCAATGTATACCCCAAATTTAAAAACACAGTAAAAGAACTAAAAAAGAGCCATCGTTGCTTAACAACCATGTAAAAGAAGCAGTGGGAGATAAAAAGGCATCTTTTAAAAGGAAGTCAAATCCTAGTGAGGTAAATAGAAAGGAGCATAAACACTGCCAAATTAAGTGTAAAAATGTAATAAGAAAAGCCAAAGAGGAGTTTGAAGAACTGGTAGCCAAAAACTCAAAAGGTAATAACAAAATGTTTTTTAAGTACGTCAGAAGCAGGAAGCCTGCTAAACAACCAGTGGGGCCCCTGGACATTCAAGATACAAAAGGAGCACTTAAAGACGATAAAGTCATTGCGGAGAAACTAAATGAATTCTGTGCTTCAGTCTTCATGTCTGAGGATGTTAGCCAGCTTTTGTAGGTGACAAATCTGAGGAATTGTCACAGATTGAAGTGTCACTTGATAAATTTAACAGTAACAAGTCACTGGGACCAAGTGGCATTCACCCAAGAGTTCTGAAAAAGCTCAAATGTGTAATTGCAGAACTACTAACTATAGTCTGTAACCTGTCCTTTAAATCAGCTTCTGTACCCCATGACTGGAAGATAGTTAATGTAACGCCAATATACATTAATGCCTCCTGGCAGGCTAGGGGGCTCTGTAGGGAAGCATGTGATCTGGGCCTAGCAGCAGTCAGCCTGAGATAGCCAGCTTACAGTAGGGTGGGCTGAGTTTTGCCTGTGTGTTTTTAGTTTTTGGTTCTTGTGTATCAAGGTTCTGGATTCTAAGAAATAAAGTGGTGTTATGCTGATACCTTTCAATAAGAGTATGTAATTCATTTAGTATATTACATCAGTATTAAATCGAACCCAGGGTGTAGGCACCTATGTCTGGGGCACAGGCGCCTAAGTACCTTTGTGGATCTGACACATAAAGTCTATCACTGTAAGCAATTTTCTCCAGCCTTTTGGTGGCTCCTTTTTGCTCCGTGTCTAAGTTTTCAACAGCCATAAGATGTAAGTGGAGACATTCTGTGACTCCTTCGTTTTGACTCAGTCTCAGCTCTTTATATGCCCAGGCCTTGGCTGGTGTGAATCCGCATAATTCCATGGAGGATTTGACCCCTGACTTTAATGGATTTAGGCTGATTCTTACCACCTAAGGATATTGTGATCATCTAGTCTGACCTGCTGTAGAGCACTGGCCAGAGAACTTCCTCAAAATAATGTCTAGTGCAGATCTTTTAGAAAGGCATACAATCTTGATTTTAAAATGGTCAGTAAAGGAGAATCCACCATGACCCTTGACTCCAATGGTGCTACCCCAATTTATACAAGTTCAAGATCTTGCCTCATTGACGTCAATGCAGTTAGGCCGATTTATCTCAGTTGGGAATCTGATCCTCTGAATTCAACTGAGCTCACCTACTGAGGATATGGTGTCATGTACAGCAGTGACATTGCATCAATTTACACCAGCTGGGAATTTGATTCACTCATTTCAGTGAGGGCTTTGTTTGGACATGAGAGTTTGGCCTATGATGGTTGGGACTGTCTCCAGGAAATTAGACTTGCAGAAGACACTGTGCCCACCTAGGAACTTCATTGCCATTCTGCAGCACAGGAACTCCCACTAACAGTGAGGTTAGAACTCTCATTCTCAGGATACCAGAAACACAAGTTCCAACCACTTGGGCTAAAGGAGCCATTAGATGATCCTGAAGTAGGGCCTATGAAGAATAGCTGAGCAGTTCTGATCCCACATTCACCAGCTGGTTAATTACATTATTTTAAGCAGTAAGGATAGGGTATTTAAAATTACTTGAAATTGAATCCCTAGGGTGTAGTAAATCTCCAGATGCATAGATTAGGTTAGACAAATACACACCTGGTTACCAAAACTGACAGCTTGCAGTTTGTCCACAAGCTGACATTTTCACAGAAGCCTAAGGAAGTCGTGTGCCCAAATCATATTTACACTCAGTGGGAGTTGGGTGCCCAATTCCATTAGACTCATTTGAAAATATCTATGGTAGATAGATATGTGGAGCTGCTGTATCTGTGTTGGTCCCATGGTATGAGAGAGGGAGGGTGGGCAAGGTAATATTGTTTAGTGGACCAACTTCTGTTGGGTAGAGACAAAAGCTTTTGAGATTACAGAGAACTCTTCTTCAGACCTGAAGAAGAGTTCTGTGTAAGCTCAAAAATTAGTCTCTCTCACCACCAGAAGTTCGTTCAATAAAGATATTACCTCCTTCCCACCCCGTCTCTGAGATGAAAGAGAAAAGAGAGAGGAGAGAGATACTGTGTGAGACACACACATACAGAAAGAAAGAGGGAGAGAGAGATCGAGATCAAGCAAGCAATAACTTTAATAAATAGAATATACTTTTGAGTAGAAAATATGAATGGGACATTCATACAACATTCCTTTGCAGACTACCTTTAGAAATGTGGTCATGTTTTACAGAAAATCCTGCTACCTTCACCTCAAATCACCACAAGTTCCTCTGAACCCCAGAGAGAGACACTGTAAGGCCTGTCATTGACAGCATTACAAATGGGTCACTCTGGAACGTGATGTTCACAGATGCTATTCTCAGTGCCTAGCCTATTATGTCTGGGCATTTAATCATTTACCACCTGCTTGTACAACTACAGCGAACAAGCAGAGAGGTTCATGAGCAAATAAACTGTTTAGCAAATCACACCTGGGAGAATGTTCAGGGAGGCTGAAGGTTTGATCCATGGGGGTTTCTTTATTTTCATGGATATAGTTAGGTCTCTCAGCCAGAATCACTGAAGGAGCCAGACCTGTGGCTGATGATACATCTCCTTGTGAAAACACTATTCAGCCCTCTGGCTTGTGTTTCTCCTTGGTGGAGAAAGGAGCGGAGCAGCAATCTGAATACTGTCCCATCTACATTGATGGGCACTTTCTCGTGCTTGGGTCTTTGGAAAGAGACATCTCTCATAAATAAAGGATCCTCCAGCTTCAGACCTTGAATGTGTAAGTAAACAAAATAGTTGTTGTTATTTTAATGGATTCTAGCATGATGGGCTTGGATAAATGCGTAGAGCGCCCCATTGACTTCCATGGACCTGTGCCAATTTGTACCTAAAGAGAAATAGACCCAATGTCAATAAATATAAAAATTAAGTTGGGTTCTTCTCTCATATAGAAGCAAATTACTACAGTGAATTACTCCTGATTTTTGCTGTTCAAACTGCAGTTGAATTCCTCCAAATTGAACCCAGCATAACTCCATTCCCTTCAACAGAGTTAGCTTTCTTTCACACTGAGAGGAGAAACATGCCTACTGTGCTTGTGGTTTAGGCCCATGACAATGGGTTGAGAATCAGACCCAGCGTAGCAGGGACTCAGGAGAAATATAGAAGTGACAGACCGGACAACTGAGCCCTTTCCTGTATCCATCCAAATGCAGAGCGTAGACACTAGGGGAGACTTGGCTGGGAGTATGGCTGAGTAAGAATTGAGGAAGAATCTCAAGCATCAGCCTATTGACTTCAGTGTGAATATGGCCCAAGTAACAATATTGCCCACTAAGGCTGGGATTTTCTAAGGGGCCTAAGGGAATTAGGAACCTGATTGTCAATGGGACTTGAGAACCTAACTCCCATAGGCTCCTTTGAAAATCCCAGCCTAAGTGAGCAATAAGTAAATAATAGCTAGTAAGAAAGTAGATGATGAATAAGGACCCCAATGCTCCCCCTCTCTCAGTCTCTTCACCTCAAGGTTTGTCCACACTGCATGCTTCTTTTGGTGGCATGTGGGGTAGATATGCAGGCAGCCCCTAGCACCGGTGTAAATAGCAATATAATTGGTGAGGCATGGCTTAGGTAGGGTTGCCATTCCTCCAGGATTGGCCTGGAGTCTCCAGGAATTAAAGATTAATCTTTAATTAAAGATTATGTCATGTAATGAAATCTCCAGGAATGCAGCCAACCAAAACTAGGCTTGGGTGAGAAAAGAGACACTTGAAACCTGTTTGTATGTGTCCCAGAACAGACCCTACACAGCTCTCTACTCGCCCAAGCAGTGCTGTCTACATGGGTATTTTCAGCTGTATAGTGTCCTCCTGCCTCCCCCCAGCACTGGAGCCTTTTCCCACCCTAGGGAAAGACTCAGGCAAGGGTGATGTAGCCAGGAAAGGCTCTCCACCGCTGAAGTGTTTCCCCTGCCATTGTCTTTCACTGAGCCGTGCATCTACACACTGCAGCATGTAGCTACACATACTCTACCTGCTGTTGCCAGTGCTGTGTAGTGTAGACATATCCTCAGTTTCACTCCACACCTGGCCCTTTTAACATCTTTTTCCCTGCTCATCCCTCCTTCTCTTCAGTTCCCACCTCTCCCTTCCTTTTAGCTGATCTTCCCCCTAACAAAATAAATGAATGAACATTGATAGAATATCAGGGTTGGAAGAGACCTCATTTAGTCCAACCTGCTGCTCAAAGCAGGGTAATCTCAAACTGTTTTTGCCCCCAATCCCTAAATGGCCCCCTCAAGGGCTGAACTCCCAACCCTGGGTTTATCAGGCCAATGCACAAACCACTGAGCTATCCCTCCTACCTCTTAGACAAGGGCATAAAATATGGATGTGTAAACATGGAGTTAGAAATGAATGAATGAATGAACCAACACTGAGTAGCCATAGAGTAAGCATCTCTGGATGTAGGCGAATAAGTAATATTAAGTAGGATATAGGGAGGTTTGGAGGGGTTGAATTTTCCCCCCACATACTCCCATATCCCTACTTAAAGCTCCGTTCAGTCACTTTTCCCAATTAACGTTTAGGCAGTGAGGAAAGCAGACTGTGGAGATGAGAAAGAAACCAATCCTCACACACTGACTTCATCATCTTGGGCTTCCCAGGGCTCCCAGAGCACCAGGGGTTGCTCTTTGTGCTGTTTGTAACCATCTACGTGCTGACCCTCATGGAAAACCTGGTCCTGATTGTCACCATCAAGTTGAACTGCCAGCTTCACACCCCCATGTATTTCTTCCTGGGCAACCTCTCCCTCTTGGAAATCTTCTATGTATCGGTGACTGTTCCCAAACTGCTCTCAACCTCCTGTTGGGGAGAAGGCCATCTCTCTGGAGGATGCATGGCTCAGCTGTATTTCTTCTTGTCCCTGGCTTCCTCTGAGTGTTTTCTCCTGGCGGCAATGGCCTCGACCGCTATTTAGCCATCTGCCATCCGCTGCGCTACCCAGCCCTTATGCATCACAGAGCCTGTGCTGTGTTGAGTCTGGCCTCCTGGCTGAGTGGCTTCCTGGCTTCCTTCCCATCCATTGTGATGCTCTCCAGGCTACAGTTCTGCAGCGATAACACCATCCAGCACTTCTTCTGTGACCTCCCGCCACTCCTGAAGCTGTCGTGCATAGACACCTCCACCATCGAGGCGCTGGACTTTGTGGCAGCACTGTCTGTCCTTGTGCCATCCTTGCTAGTGACAGGAACCTCCTACATCTGCATCTTCTCCACCATGGCCAGGATCCCATCTGTGGTTGGGAAGCATAAAGCTTTCTCCACCTGTGCCTCCCACCTGGTGGTGGTCTCCATGTTCTATGTCACCACCCTCTTCATGTACGCACGGCCCAGGGCTGTCGGCACCTTCGACCTCAACAAGCTGGTGTCTGTGCTGTACACGGTGGTGGCCCCATTCCTGAACCCCATCATCTATAGCCTGAGGAACAGGGAAGTGAGAGAGACCCTGGGCAAAGCGCTAGGCAGCAAAGCCAACTCTTTGGTCTTCATCATTAGAGTCAAGTGGGGATAGAGTGAAAGAGTCACAGAGTTTAAGACCAGAAGGAATCACTAGGCTATATAATCTGACCTCCTGTATATCACAGGTGACCAGCACCGCCCAGCCCCTACACACTAAACCCAACAACCAAAATTAGACCAAAGTATTACAGCCCACAGGACTCAACTATAGGAGATGAGGAGGGACCAAAGTGTTACAATGTCCAATGCACTTGCAATGGCAGGAATTGATTCAGTGAGAGATACCCAGATGAGAAGGTGAAACCTTACTGAATTGATACCATTTATAATACTATTAGGCCATACTGTGTTCCTCACAGTAGAGTGACTAACTCCTATGCTGATGGATAAGGTCAAAGTACTTTTTAAGTCTCTTGAGGCGGGGATGTTGCATAGGACGCTAATGGAATTAGGTGTCAAAATCCCATTGTATTCAAGTAGGAGTTAGACGGCTAACTCCTTTGGTCACCAGTTAGGTGCCCAATTCCCATTGATTTTCAAAGGAATTTGAACACCTAAATCATCACTGAACTGGTGTGTTTCCAGTGGGGCCCCACAGAGACCAGTTCTTGGCTCTTACACAAGTTCACATTTTTATTAATGACCCGGAGAAAACATAAAATCATCACTGATAAACTTTGAGGATGGCACAAAAATTGAGGGAGTGGTAAATAATGAAGAGGACAGTTCACTGATACAGAGCCATCTGGCTCACTTGGTGAACTGGGTGCAAGCAAACAATATGGGTTTTAATACACCTAAATGTAAATGAATACATCTAGGAACAAAAAAATTAGGCTTACACTGCACTGGGAAGCAGTGATTCTTCCCTGATAGCAGCTGAAAGTTGAAGCAAGACAAACTCAGACTGGAAATAAGGTGTCATTTTTTAACAGTGAGGGTTTCAGGCCAAAGGAGGGGTCTCGGATACACTCAATGAAGCCACACCAGGTGTATAAGTATAACTGGTTTTATTGCCAAAGTATAATAAGCTTCCCAGCCTTCACGCATTACTAAATACGTGCTTTCCAGCAACCAACCAAGCAAGAATCAATGCTTATGCCCCTTCTGCTATGGACGGTCCCGGACCCTCCAGCCTTCTCCTTGAGTGCTCATAGCAGGTGCTGCTCTAGCATGGGGAATTCCTGGGCACCCACAAGGCCAAGGTCTGCAGGTGAGACTCTTTGTCTAAAGCAATTCTCATAGCCGTTTTTATCATCATCTCTTTCTCAGGGGGTATATTCTTACACAACCACGCTCTGGAAGGAAACACTATTGCTTTCTATTCCCACACTTAACACTCTTAGGCCCTTCTCATCTCTTTACTTGTTTATCCAGTTGGAGTGGCTGCAAGCCAGCCTGGCTGGTCAAAGCCAGTTCACCACAAGCTCCACCCAGATCATTCTTTAACAACAGTCCAAGGTAACTTGTGGTCAGCCCCAACAGAAGGTAATTAACCATTGGAACAACTTACCAAGGGCTGTTGTCAGGGACGGCTCTAGGTATTTTGCTGTCCCAAGCACGGCAGGCAGGCTGCCTTCGGCAGCTTGTCTGTGGGAGGTCCCCGGTCCCACAGATTTGGAGGCACACCTGTGGGAGGTCCACCAAAGCCACGGGACCAGCGGACCCTCCGCAGGCATGCCACCAAAGGCAACCTGCCTGCCACCCTCGTGGCGACCGACAGAGCACCCCCCGCGGCTTGCCGCCCGAAGCACGCACTTGGCGTGTTGGTGTCTGGAGCCGCACCTGGCTGTCGTGGATTCTCCAACAGTGACAATTTTAAAACCAGAAGTGGATGATCTTCTAAAAGATCTGGTCTAAGAATTATTTGGGGGAAGGTCTCTGGCCTGTGTTGTACAGGAGGTCAGACTGTATGATCAGAGTCGTCCCTTCTGGCCTTGGAATCTATGAACTCCCTTTAGGTCTTTTGACAATCCCAGTCAAAATATGTTCTAATTGCTGATCAGGTCCTGTGCTGTACAGGGGTGAATTTCACCTATAGAGTGAAAGAACACCTCTGACTTTACAGAACAATTCTGACTTTAAAATCTCACATTTTAAATTATGGCTGTGAAACATGGAAGAGGGGACTAACCAGAATCCAGGAGGGCTGGAAGCTGAGAACAGGAAGAGATGGACCAAACTATGTTGGGTGTCCATCACAGATTTAGGATGATAGATTGGTGTTTTCCTTTGGACTTTGATTGCACCCAAAAGGGTGGGGCAGAAGGTTTAGCTAGAGAGCTGAATCACCTCAATAACAGAGCTGTGCTAAAGGCCAAGAGAGTCATTGAAAACCCAGGAGGGGACCTGTGGCAGGTTGACTGCAGTGCCACATCACGAAGGGGTGTGCTACAGAACTGCAGCCTGCTATAGGTCTCATTGAAAATCCCAGTCCTGATGTCTATTCTGTTCTTTGGATTTCAGAATAAAAGCTACCTCATATCAGGTACAAAGGAAACAGAGACTCAGGTACCACAATAATCAGCTTAGCTAAATAGACAGATCTTCATACAGGGATCTGACTGTGACGTTACTGACATGAACTGTGACCATACAGATCATTGTTGCAACCAGGGTTCTATGGTTGCACCAGGTCTTGTACAGAGGACAATTTATGAGTTTACCCTGTATAAGGTTTATACAGAATAAAACAGATTTACTGGGAGTTTGGATCCCATTGGGAGCTGGGTGTTTGGGTGCTAGAGTCAGGAGCACTTGCTAAGCCATTTTCAGTTAAGTCTGCAGCTTTAACGGCCTGGGTCAGACCCTGGATCTGTGTTGCAGCAAATTAGTGTATCTGGTTCAACAAGAAAGGGTTCTGGAGGCCCAAACTGGCAGAGAAAATGGGCTCAGAGGTAGTCTCAGCACGTAAGGTAACAGTCTCAAGGGGGTCTCTGTGACCAAACCCATCACACTGACCTCAAGCCATTGCCATGTGTTTGATGTTCCACTAAACACACACATCAAGGCTTTATAAACAAATCCAGACTGAAAACCACACCAAGGCCTTGCATAGCAGAAGACAACACGCTCTGCCCCTATGGCCATGCAATAAGGGAGGAAAGAAAGTGGACCTGCTTTGGCCAAGAGAAAGTATCACAGTTATGAGGACCCTGAACCTTGATAACAGCTGTGTAACACGTGATACTTGGACTGTGTGTTTTGCTGTCATGGGAAGGTGCCTCCTCAGCATTCTGAAGAGGGCATTGTCCTGGTGGATGAGAAAAGGGCAGCTACACTGTTTAATGGGCACTCGGGGCAGCAGTGGGTGGGGGCGGGGAAGGGGCGGCTATACTGTATAATGGGCACTAGGGGGCAGCAGAGGGTGGGGCTGGGAAGGCGGCTATACTGTATAATGGGCACTAGGGGCCGCAGTGGGTGGGGGTGGAGAAGGGGCGGCTATACTGTATAGTGGGCACTAGGGGCAGCAGAGGGTGGGGTGGGGAAGGGCGGCTATACTGTATAATGGGCACTAGGGGCAGCAGAGGGTTGGGATGGGGAAGGGGCGGCTATACTGTATAATGGGCACTAGGTGCAGCAGAGGCTGGGGTGGGGAAGGGCGGCTATACTGTATAATGGGCACTAGGGGCAGCAGAGGGTGGGCGTGGGGAAGGGCGGCTATACTGTATCATGAGCACAAGGGGGCAGCAGAGGGTGGGCGTGGGGAAGGGAGGCTATACTGTATAATGGGCACTCGGGGCAGCAGAGGGTGGGGGTGGGGAAGGGGCGGCTATACTGTATAATGGGCACTAGGGGCAGCAGAGGGTGGGGGCAGGGAAGGGTGGCTATACTGTATAATGGGCACTAGGGGCAGTAGAGGGTGGGGCAGTGAAGGGCCCATTATACTTTATAATGGGCACTAGGGACAGCAGAGGCTGAGGGATGGGGAAGTGAATAATTTATTCTGGTTTCCACCTGCTCAAGTTCTGGTGCTCTACACTGAAAATATGGGATTTGGGCCTGCTTGACATAAATCAGAAAGAATTTCATTAACCCCACACATATGTTTACACTTTAGAGCAGAGGTGAGCAAACTACAGCCCGCAGGACCCTCCTGCCCGGCCCTGAGCTCCTGCCCCGGGAGGCTCGCCGCCAGCCCTACCCCTGCTGTTCCCCCTCCCCCGCAGCCTCATGTCACTGTGCCGCCGGCACAATGCTCTGGGCAGCGGGGCTGCGAGCTCTTGCCAGGCAGCACAGCTGCAGAGCCACGGCCTGACCCAGTGCTCTGCGCTCCGCAGTGGCATGGCTGGCTCCGGATGAGCGGCGCAACTGCCTGTCCTGCTGCTCTAGGCATCACAGCTGTAACACCGCCAGCCACCAGTGTTCCCGGCAGTGCGGTAAGGGGGGAGGGAGCGGGGGAGTTGGATAGATGGCAGGGGTGTTTGGGGTGGTGCTCAGGGGGCAGGGGTGTGGATAGAGGGCAAGGGAGTTCAGGGTGGTGGTCAGGGGGCAGGGGAGTTGGAGAGAGGGCAGGGGAGTTCGGGGTGGTGCTCAGGGGGCGAGGGTGTGGATAGAGGGCAGGAGAGTTTGGGGTGGTGGTCAGGGAGCAGGGAAATTGGATAGAGGGCAGGGGAGTTCGGGGTGGTGCTCAGAGGGCGGGGGTGTGGATAGAGGGCAGGAGAGTTCGGGCTGGTGGTCAGGGGCGGGGAGTTGGAGAGAGGGCAGGGAGTTTGGGGTGGTGCTCAGAGGGCGGGGGTGTGGATAGAGGGCAGGAGAGTTCAGGGTGGTGGTCAGGGGGCGGGGGAGTTGGAGAGAGGGCAGGGGAGTTTGGGGTGGTGCTTAGGGGGCGGGGAGTGTGGATAGGGGTCAGGGCAGTCAGAGGGTGGGGAACAGTGGGGTTGAATGGGGGCAGGGGTTTCCAGGGAGCAGTCAGGAAGGAGAGGAGAGGTTGGATGGGGTGGCAGGGGACAGTCAGGGGTGAGGGTTCCGGGGCTGTCAGGGGACAGGGAACGGGGGAGTTGGATGGGACAGGAGTCCTAGGGGGCCATCAGAGGGCAAGAAGCAGGAGGGGTCGGATAGGGGGCAGGGGCCAGGTCACGCCTGACTGTTTGGAGCAGCACAGCCTCCCCTAACCAGCCCTCTATACAATTTCAGAAACCCGATGCGGTCCTCAGGCCAAAAAATTTGCCCACCCCTGCTTTAGAGCCTTGCAAATTAATTTGAATGGAAAATTAAATCAGAAGATTACATATGTGAATTCATGTGAATGGGTGGGTGGGGAAATGAATGAGCTCCTGGAAGGACAGGTGAAGTGAGGTTTGAAAGCTGGAGAATTATTGTTTTATGTGGTGGTATATGTGCAAGGCCCTTTGTGTGCAGAGTTTTTTAAATTTAATTTTATTTTGTTAAAAATTTCCTGAGAATTTATCAGTGTTTATTACAAACTTAAAAAAGGGTGAAAATCAATACAAAAAAATCCATTTCTGTTAAATATTGACATTAATACTGGGGAACAGGAGGACAGAAAAACATCAACAAATAGCAAAGTAAGAGTATTGAAAGTAAAAACAGTTTAATGCTGTGGTTTATTTCATGAACTGTACTTTAACAGTACTCACACACATGCACATGCATGTTTGGTTTTTTGTGTGTATGTCTTCCACTGCATTGCTTTACTTTAAATGTAAATGTGGAGCTAATTTATTATTTCCATAAACACATCTACCTACAGTAATGTAGCAGAGTTTCTAACACAATCAGTATTTTCATGGACTTAAGAGCTCCGAAATTCATGTTCAAATTGGTTAAAAAAAAAAGTTGGAAAAATCTGGGGAAATTTTTAATAAAAATTGGTATGTGTTAGAGTGCTACTGTGTGTGTGTGCACATCAGGGCCGGCTCCAGATTTTTTGCTGCCACAAGCCAAAAAAACCCACCCCAGAATGCAAAAACGCTGGAGCAAAAAAAAAAAGGCCAGAGTGCCGCCCCTTGAAAAGTGCTGCCCCCAAAGGGCCAGAATGCCGCCCTTGAAAAGAGCCACCCCAAGAACATGCTTGAAACGCTGCTGCCTAGAGCCAGCCCCGGTGCACATGCATATTGTGTGTGGGTCTTTGTTTGAACCTCCTTTCGTAGAAAATGTGTGTGTCCACATGCTTATGGGTAATTCCTGTATATGTGTGTGAATCTGTACGTCTCCCTATGCCTGCATGTGTATCAGTGAGCACATGTTGGGAAACGAATGCCTGGTTACCATTTGAGTGTGAGAGATGTGATTTGCTGTGTAACACACAGCTAAAGGCAGAACCTCAGCTAACGTAAGTGAATGTAGCACCACTGAGGATAACCCAGTTAGCTGGTGAAAATGAGTGTGAGGTTCTAGCCCGATGTTCCAATGCCTCCCTGATTTCTCCCCCGTACCACTGATGTCCAGGCATAATTGTGCTCCATAGAGCTGCCCTGCAATTGTCTGATGCTAACTGGGGCCATTAGCATCGCTGGCACCAACTGCGTGTGCCATGGTCTTACAGCTCTGTCCAGGCCTCTCTGGTCTCCGTCTAATCCATAGCAGCAACGGGCCTGAATGAAGCTTCCTGGACTTCAGGATCTGAGAGCAAAATGCTCAGATCCAAACACCCCAATAAACTGGTGAGTCTCAGAATCCAGAACTGAATTTCACAGCCCTGGTCATTCATGAGTTCTTAATTGGACAAGCAACCACATGAGAACCACCATCCTGTGGACCGCACCAACTGGTCTCCTTACTGGCAGCTCAGAAGCCACATGAAGGGACAATAGACATGGAGTGTGAACGAACTTCTGGGTTCTGACCCATAGAAATGAGCACCTTGGGGCATTGCCTGATGTGGGGGGGGGGGGGCAGGGAGACAGCATGCACATGTATCCCTACTCATCTACCTAGTCATCTCTTATCCATCCATCCAACTGTCCATCTGTATAATCATCTGTCCATCCACCTAATTGTCTTTCTTGCCTGTCAATCAAGATGTCTGTCCATCTTCTCCTTCTATTCGTCCATCTAAGTATCTACCCCTTGGTCTGGCTCATTGTCTGTCTGTCTACACTTTTGTGAATCTGCCTTCCAAGATGTTCATCTGTCTAATCATCTCTCAGTCCACCTGGCTAAATGTGTTTACATTCCCGTTATCTATTTATTGCTAATGGATCCTTTCCTGTGGAAGTGGACTTCAGTGGGCAGGGGCTGCTGAGTGGGGACATCACAGTCACTAAATTCAATTTAAAGGTTTAACCTGATATTTGGTAACTAAGAAATATTCCTTCTCACTCTGTGTGCTGCTAATTTCACAGGCAAAGCAGGGGGGAACTGGAGCTGACAAGAGGCTGGCACTGTATCTGACACTCTGCTAACAACAGCAGTGGCAAGGGGATAGACTGTAACAAGTGCTATCTTGTTCCCTGATGGCTGATTAGAGAAGTGGTAATGAATGGTCTGTCCACGGTGTGAAAGGTGCTTGACCTTAAGGATGCAGCTGTTTCTATAGGTCTGATGACAGATGTGCTGTGACAGATCCCCAGTGTGAAGGAACTCAGATCAGTTTAATTTGGAACATGTTAATTTCACTGATGCTTTGTTTAGATAAAATATATTTTTTTAAAAACCTGCTTCCTTATGTGCTTGTTAAAACCATCTCAGCTAGCAACACACTTACTAAAAAGAAATCTCTCCAATTAGCTATGAAGGACCTGTGACTCAAGAGAGATTTAAAGGAGGACACACAGATCATTAAAACTTCAAGTCTTAATCAGCACTCTGAGGAATATTAAACCCAGCCGAGAGCTGGGCACTACCTGGAAATTTAACAACCTCTCAAGGTGTTATGGGCCAATAGCAGAAACAAAGTTACTCCTTCTTTTAATTGGTCCCGTCGAGGACCATTAGAATAGAAATGCTGTCAGGAAATGCAGGTCCCAGAGGCAGTCCCATCGGGGCTGATTAGAAGAGAAAGTCAGAGTCATTGATTAAAGTTAGACAAAGGAAGGGACAGGTCTGTTTCTGTTTCAAGTAGCCCTTGCTGGTTAAAGTGAAAGGGGTCAAGCCAGTCATTCCCAGCCCCTGTGAATGGCGACCCCTTCATTCATATATTCCATCAGACCCCAGGAGGGAGGGAATGCAAGCGGGAGGCATGGCTGTAAGGAAACTGCCATGTAAACACACCTCATATTCCCGCTAGGTTAGCCAAGACAGCATGGCCCAGGCAATTCCAGGTTTCTAGGCCTCAGAGAAGGAGCTCAGCCAACATACCTGGGTTATGACAGGCTTTGCTGTCCTGCCCACAAACCCCAGCTCTGACAGTGCCCCTCAGTCCAAACCCACAGCCCCCTCCACTGTTCCATCTCTGGGTTCACACACACACATCTCTGGTCCTGCAACTCATTTCCAGCCTGCAGCCCCTGTTATCCCAGCACCGGGCTACCCCACAACACAGCACTCTGCTGATGGGCTCCAATCCTGATCTGCAGCCCCCTAGGCTCCCCCCCACCCATGCACAGTTCTGTCATTGCCCCTCAGTCCTGATCTGCAGCCCCCTGTTCTCTGCTGAAGTCCATTAGTCCTGACCCACAATCCCTCTGCTCTCCCCGGGTTGGCTCCCTTCATTGCTTTGGTGACATACCTCAGTCCTGACTTACATCATCCCTTCTATTCCTGCCCTGAAAACGATCCCCGGTTCAGCCAATGCATCACAATAGTGAGCTACAACCCCCCGATCATTGCTGTCCCACCCCGAACAAACAACACTGAAATTGTTCCTCGGTTTGCCCACTGCCAGTCCAGTTCACACCCACTCCTCTCTGAACACCCCGAACCTGGCTTTGAACACCCCAATGCCCTGGCTAACCCAGGCCTGCCACCCTCAGAGCCTGGTATTTCTGCTGAGTTCTGCCCCAGAGCACCCCCTGCCAGGCTAGGCCTGGGACAGAGCTGAGCTGTCTCAATGCATCACAAAGCAGCTTGCGCTTTCCTTCCCCTACTCACACACACATACACACTGCTATGGTCCTCCTGGGACACACCCACCAGAGTACACCGGGCTTCACCTCTGACAGCCCCTTACCCATGTGCATGGAACAACAAACCTACGTCAATCGACAACCCACACCCCTGCCTAAATACTCCACAATGCACAAAACTTTGATATTCATTTTGGATGTGCATGCGCATGCGCGCACACACACACACACAGAAGGCCTCAGTCCATCTAACAGGGCAGTCCACACACACACCAGATTGCAGCCCATCAAACAGGGGAAGTAAGTACACACATACCCCACAAGTCTTATAGCCTCCAAAAGGGGGTAACAATACACACATGCATACACAAACACAAATACACACATATTGAACAGGATTCATTTTTCCACCAGGGGGCAGGAATCTCTCTCTCTCTCTATCTCTCTCTCTCTCTCACACACACACAGAGCCTATATCCATCAACATGGCAATGACAGACAGATGCAAGTGCACACTGAAATGCTCATTGCATGCAGCAGGAACACACAGTTACACACCCACAGAATTGGGCTGTTTACCACCAGCAGGGCTCACCCACTGATTCCTGCATGAAGATGAAGTTCTGATCATTGGTGTAAGGCACTCGACCAGCCCTCAGATGTCTCAGCTTAGTTCCTGGCTTTACTGCTGGTCCTGCATGGGGCACTGAGATGGTGACTGAGGGTGAAGTTTACAAACCAAAATTAATGGGAATTGTGTCTCCAAATCCCACAAGCAGGCTAGAAAAAAAAAATCTTAACCTTAAACCCTGTGGACCAGACCTTCAGCTGCTAGAAACTGGCCATAGCTCCATTTGATTCAATGGGGCCAGACCCCAGCTGGTTTCAATGGGTCATAGCTCCTTGTGTGAATCACTTAATTGTTGTAAATCACTTCATAGTCTCCATGCCTGGGTTTCCCTATCTGTAAAATAGAGATAATTGCACTTCTCACCCCACAAGGTGTTATGACATAAAAGTCTGTTCATGACTGTGAGATACTCAGACACTACACGGATGAGGCCTATGTAAATACTAGAAAATATAGAAGTCTGGATCCTCAGATGCTGCAAATCCACCTTTCTGTGCCTCAGTTTCCCTTCATTTAACATGGGGATAATCCCTCTCCCTACTTCACCTGAATGATGGGAGGTTACATTTATTGTTGGTTGTGGTGTGCCCAGACTCTATTATGCTGGGAAACATTTGGCTACCTAGACAGACGTAATCCCAAACAATGGGCCCCAACCCCACTGAGATCAAAGACCAAGCTCCCATTTGTCTCCGTGTAACCAGGACTGGGGCCTAGCTACGTTACTTGCTGATGAAGTAACAATGCAGAGGTAAATTTCTGTGGGTGCCTGTGGCACTGTGAACTCGTCCAGATTTCAAGTGTCCCAACTCAGCTAAGGGGTGGTTTTGGTTTAGTAATTTGTACTCAGACTTTCAGGTCAGAAGGGACCATCATGATCATCTAGTCTGACCTCCTGAACATTGCAGGCCCCAAAACCTCACCCACCCACTCCTATAATAGACCTCTAATCTCTGGCTGATTACTGAAGTCCTCAATTCTTCATTTAAAGACTTCAAGTTACAAATAATCCAACATTTGTCTAGTTCAAACTAGCAAGTGACCCGTGCCCAACGCTGCAAAGAAAGGTAATAAACCCCCAGGGTCTCTGCCAATCTGACCTGGGAAATTCCTTCCTGACCCCAAATATGGGGATCAGTTAGACCCTGAGCATGTGAGCAAGACCCACCAGCCAGGGCGGCTCTAGGCACCAGCAAAACAAGCTGGTGCCTAGGGCGGCAAAATCTAGGAGGCGTCCCTACTGCCGGGGCGCAGGCTGGGCCGGCGGACGTGCCGCAGTCATGCCTGCGGGAGGTCCACCGGAGCCCCGGGACGACTGGACCTGCCGCAGGCATGACTGCGGAGGGGGCGCTTGTCCCGCGGCTCGGCTGGACCTCCCGCAGGCATGACTGCGGCAGCTCAAGCGAGCCGCCGGACCGCGAGCCGTCCGCAGCCGCGGGAGGTCCAGCCGAGCCACGCGGGACCAGCGGTCCTCTACAGTCATGCCCGCGGGAGGTCCGCTGCTCCCGCGGCTCCGGGGCACCTCCCGCATGACTGCTTGGGGCGGCCAAAAAGCTAGAGCCGCCCCTGCCACCAGCCAAATCCCTGGGATAGAATCTCTGTAGTAACTCCGAGCCCTCCCCATCTAGTGCCCGATGTCCAGCCATTAGAGTGGCTTGCTAATAGCAGTTGCAGATGGGCCATATGCCATTTTCACTGACAAACTGGAAGCATTGATCTGGATCATGATCATGCTATCTAGCAAAGGAAAAGCAAGAGACTGAGAATAGGGCTCATATCAAAGAAATGCTGTTGGCTTCATGTGATCACTAGAGGGAAGCAAAGAGTATGAAATGAGAAGGAAGCAGCATTGTAGGGAATGGCTGGAAGGAGACAATAATTCACGGATTTTAAGGCCAGACAGGATCACTGTGATCTTCTAGCCTACTCTCCTGTTTAACACAGGCCATGGGACGTGCCTCACTCAATTCCTGCTTCTAATGCAAACAGCTGTGGTTGGACGAGAGCAGATCTTACAAAAACACATTCAGAACCGGGCAGCTCCTCTGTGAAATGACAATGATGAATATGAACAACATACAACACATGGACCATCACATTACTAGTATTATCACCACCTTCTACTATTGATTGTCATCTAGTGAGTGGTTTTCAAAGTAGTCTAAGCCGACTCCAGCCCATACATTAGTATAACACCCAGAGACCCTAACTGAGATCAGGGTACCCTTGTACTGTACCCTAGTACAAGAAACAGTCCATGCACCCAACAGCTTGCAGTTTAACCAGAGAGGGCAGACAAAGGGGGGGAGGGAAACTGAGGCACAGAGCAGGGAAATGAGCTGCTCAAGGTCATACAGCCTGTCAGTAGAAGAGCCAGGAATTAAACCCGGGGCTCCTGGTTCAAGTTTTACTAGAGAAAAATTAGCATACAACTCATTCAAACTTGATGGTACCTTGGAATGAAAATTAACAGCCATGTTTATATCATCGTTTTGCATTACTATGGCATCCAGATGTGCCAGTCAAAACCAAAGCCCCATTGTGCAGGCAGTAGAAACACAGTGAGAAATAATCCATGTCCCAAAGAGTTTATGATTAGGCTCAAAAGAATTCAAATTGTGTTGGTAATGCCGATTTCACTGAACACACATGAACCGACAACAAATATTTCCATCATTAATAATCAAAATTTACAGAGAAGCAAAATAAAAAAAAATGCTGCCTGAGAACAGAGTTTGATTTCAGGCTATTTACTCTATATTTTGATATGTGATGTTGATCATTTGTGTTTTAATGTTTATAGAGCTTTAACTTTTTGAATTTCAATGTCTACTGTCATTAAATAATTATTGTCGCACCCCTCCCCCAATGTCTGACCTCCCACATTGTTTCCCGCAACTGTGAAAACTTAAAAAAAAATGGAAAAAAAGGATTAAAAATAAGCTTCAATATTATCTGCTGAAGTGTTAGAAAATAAATCAAATTCTGTCAAGCCTACTTATAATGGAAATAGACAAGACAGACAAAGGGTGGGAGGGAACCACTGGCCCTGCGAAGTGAACATTACACTCATTAGTTTAACAAAGTTATTTAATCATATGAGGAGTGTTGGGAAATGTCATGATTTCATAGGTTTTGTAGTTTTTAGGGCCAGAAGGGACAACTAGATTAGCTAGGCTGATCTCCTGCTGTATAATACAGGACATTAAGTCTCATCCAGGTACCCCTATCTAGGCAAAATTTGTTGGCTAAATAGTTTATTTGGGGGGAAAGGCAATGTTATTCATCCCAAACTAATCACAAATTTTACAAAAATTTGCCAAATAGTTTTGGACAATTTTGCAGGGGATAGGGGATTTAGGCACCTTTCAGCAAACAGCAGTGCTCTCCTTGAGACCTTTAGTCCCAGGGTTAGGGCAAGTATCAGGGGGTGGCCATGTTAGTCTGTATCCACAAAAATACAAGGAGTCTGGTGGCACCTTAAAGACAAACAGATTTATTTGGGCATAAGCTTTCGTGGGTAAAAAACCCACTTCTTCAGATGCATGCAGGGTTAGGGCATTCCCCTGGGTTGTGGAAGGCCCAGGTTGAATCCACCCCTCTGTGTCAGGGCTGGAACAGGGGCAGCCTGCGTACACCGGCCAGGCAATGAGTAGCAGGGCTGGGAGCAAGGGCGGCTCCAGGCCCCAGCACGCCAAGTGCGTGCTTGGGGCAGCAAGCCACGAGGGGTGCTCCGCCGGCGCTGTGAGGGCAGCAGGCAGGCTGCCTTTGGTGGCTTTCCTGCGGAGGGTCTGCTGGTCCTGCGACTTCGGCGGACCTCCCGCAGGCGTGCCTGCGGAGGGTCCACTGGTCCCGCGGCCTCCAAAGCCGCGGGACCAGTGGACCCTCCGCAGGCAAGACGCCAAAGGCAGCCTGCCTGCCTGCCATGCTTGGGGCGGCAAAATGCCTAGAGCCACCCCTGGCTGGGAGCAAGCCAGGTCAGAATACCAGGGCCAGGCACCAAGTTGCAGGTGGCAGGTAAATAGCAGTGTCAGGGAGGAGACTCTGAAAAGTGTCATTGAGTCCAGCCCCCTACCTTCACTAGCAGGACTGAGCACTGATTTTGTCCCAGATTCCTAAGTGGCCCCCTTAAGGATTGAATTTATAATCCTGGGCTTAACAGGCCAATGCTCAAACCACTGCTATCTCTCACCCAGCTGAAAGTAATAAATACATATATCTATCGTAAGCCACTGCAGCGAGACTGTGATAGGATTAGATAGATACTCTCCAATGTTAAATGTTAATAAAATTGTAGCCTGGTGTTTAAAATACACCTATCTATCCCAGTGTCTGTCCTCATCCACTTTCATGTCCTGATCACCATTTTAGAACAGGACCCGGTGGAAATAACTGGATATTTATAGTTGAAAGATTCTGTATATTTGGCTGTCTCCCTCTTCTAAACCATCTGAATTAATTGTGTTTGCTTTCTTAGGGCCTGATTCTGAAAACACTAACATTTGAGTAACTTTGTGTAGTCTATCACAGTCGAGGGCAACTGCATCTGTGTTCCGCCACTATGGTCCAACAAGGTCACCCGCTCTAGACTCCCGGCTTCCCAGCTTCACCTCTTTTTGGTGGAGACACATGTCTCTCTCTCTCTCCTGACCAGGGTTATTCCAGACCACACTGTTCCCTGCCTAATTGTGAATTCCCCAGCAATATGGACTGTCTCAACAGGCCTGCTTTGGAGGACTTCCTCTTCTCCTCTGAGGCCATACATAGAGTAATTGCTCACAGTTCAGTCAGCACAGAACTCTCCGTAAGCAAGCACAGTTATTATTAAGGTGAAAGCATTACAGAGAAAACATCTTAAAACAATAACAGAACTTACATGCTGTGACGGGATCCCTGGGGTGCAGCCTGGGACCGTGGGACCACTGTGCCCCTTTAACTGTCTCCAGCCTGGCTGACTCTCACAATGCCTAGCTAGTGACCAGCAGCAAACTCCTCCAGGTGCTGTTATCACTCAGCACAACTGCATGTGGAGACCCCACAGCCAGCTAGATTGCATGAATGCTCCCAGAGCCACTCATGAATCACACAGAGAAAGGGGAAGCTGCGGGCGAGATTTAAAGGGCTCCATTGGGCTTCCCGCCAGGGTGGGGAGCCCAGAAGAGCCCTTTAAATCCCACCCACAGCTTTGGCAGCCGGGCTGGGGCTGGCATTTAAAGGGCCCAGAGTTCCACGGTGGCTGGAGCCTCGGGCCCTTTAGTTCGCCCCAGGGGCTACCAGCCACCTCTGCAGCTGGTAGCCCCCGGGGTGATTTTAAGGCCCTGGGACTCCCAGCCACAGCTGGTGCCCCAGGACCTTTAAATCTTGAGGCCACACCTCTTCCACTTGAGGCCACACCCCCAGACTCCGGCCGTACAGCGTAAAGCTGAAATCGCGCATGTTATATGCGCGTAAGTTGCAACAGACCTGTACTTGGTCCTGGTAGTGAAGGCAGGGGGCTGGACTCAATGACCTTTCAAGACACCTTCCAGTTCTAGGAGATAGGTATATCTCCAATTAATTATTATTATTATTAAATTATACACCAACCTTTGCAAACCTGAACACATTTGCCACTCACTTCAGGCAAACTCACTGGTAAAGGTAAACAATAAAAGAAGTTTATTGACTACAAATATAGATTTTAAGTGGTATTAAGTGATAGGCAAAAAGTCAGAGTTAGTTACCAAAATAAAATAAAATGTAGCCATGCAGTCTAAACTCTCAACCCTGTTAGACTGGGCAACATGTAGATTAAATTGTTTTTCTCACTCCACTGGATATTGCAATTCATAGTATACAGATTTCACCCTTGAAATCTGGGCCAGTCCCCTCAGTTGGAGTCTTCAGAGTGTCCTTGCTGCTTGCAGCATAGGTGGCTGAAGGCGAAAGGCCCAATGTTGGCCCCTGTGTTTGGTTTTATACCCTCAGTCCATGTGCTTGGAAAACACAAGTCCAGGCATGTTTGGGGGGCATTGCTGAGTCTCCAGGGAAGGTTAAGAAATTCCCGTGGTGTGGCCTCATGCAGGTGAGTCATTGTGTCATAGCTCCCTTGCTGGACAATGGTTGTTGATGGGTTGATTGATACCCCCACCCGGGTGTTGGTTAGTTTCCTTGCTGTTGCCTCTGGGGAGCTAATATCTGGCTGATATCCCAAGTTAAAGCATGTTTTTGTGACCACCATACAACACAATTCTCATAACTTCATATGCATCAATGATATATGTATATGGACAGAGAAATGACTTTCAGCAGATCATAATCTTCCTCCTGATACCTACCAAGGCATGTTTTGTATGTAAGATCACAATTACATAAAAGTGAGGAATATGGGGTTTCCAGGACATTCCCCCAAGGTATTGAACATCACACATGCATGCTAATAAGTCTACCACAGATTATCCCAATTCTAACAAGGGACCTGGCCAGTGATCAGTCTTTCAGTACTCACACAGGGTTCTTTTCTTTTTTGTTTGTTTGTTCCCCAGTGGTTACAAGTTCACAACAGCTGTTCTCTCAGAACAAGCACACCCATGAATCTGAGAGTCAGTTTTATTCCATTTGGGTCTCTGGTCTAGTCCTCATGTAACAGGTGATGATCAGATAATGGTTTCGCCTTAGGATGCAGCTTTAAAAGGATGGTTCCAGGGGAAGGAATTTGCCTTCCCCTCCTCCCAGGTATGTCCTAGCATCCCACATAACTGTGGTTGTCTAGCACATGATTTCAATTATTCCTTTGAAGCTCATAACACCTCCAAAGATTTACATGAGTCACATTTCCTCGAGAAGTTATAGACAATCCCACAACAGCACATAAACCTTTGCATTTTTAATACAGTGAAGTCTGAAAATACTTAAACTTAATTCAATAAGATTAAACTCAATTCCACTTTGTACGGTCAGCAGGTTATGATGATGGGTGAAATAATATAGCAGAATAAATGCAGACATCTATGGTATAATCTTGGCCTTTTTAAGTCAATAGATTTTTTACCACTATTTTGAATATAGTGGCTCCATAGCTCAGGGGTTAGAGCACTGGCCTTGTAAACCAGGGGTAGTGAGTTCAACTCTCACTGGGGCTTGGTCTGTTAATTTGTATGGTCAGAGTGTGTTTTATATGGGGGGATAGCTCAGAATTAACTCCTAAGATTCCCCATGGTCCATTCAATCTTAACTTCACTATAGACCTGACACAATTAATAGGTTTTTCTAGGACACAACGGGGACTGAAGTTTCTGTCCAAGCACAATCTGCTGTTGAATCAGAACCTAAACTAGATTCCTCTTGTTATAGCTGGTGAAAGCCAGTGAGGAACCCTTGGGGCGTTGCATAAGAGAAAAAGAAGATTTCCTGGACAGACATCAGGATATGCTTCTATGGGCACAACGTCCTGAAGAATCGGAGCAGGCTGTGCAGAGCGGAGAGAGGGACGGTGAAGAAATTTGGCAGCATGTGACCTCCAGAAGAAGAAAGAGGAGCGTCCATGTACCAGCAATGGAGATACAGCTGAGCAACCGTTTTCATGTTCTTTCCACAGGTACTAATGCGGAGAGTGGACGAGATGATACATCTGAGAGAAGGCAGCAGAAGGAGACTCCACCGATTGGAAGGTATGAGATGCACTGTCCTAGGGATGGGGGTTCCACAACCACCATTCCCAAGAGGAGGAGGAGGGTGGTGGTGGTTGGTGACTCCCTCCTCAGTGTAGTAAGAGGAGGCCCTAAGATATAAACCTTGGTATTAAGGCCTGGTATAAGGCCTGAGGCCTAAACTAAAGTAATGGTCAAGACTTTGCTAACATAAAGCAAAGTTAAGCTGTGAGCCAGAGGTAGGCCCTGCTCACAGAAGCTGGCAAGGAAAGGGCTGATACGTACCTAAAAGGTACTGAACATTTACATAACTTGCACATTCCACACAGATAATAAAGGACAGGCCGACCCATTCCAATGACAGGGGCAAAAGGGTAAAAGGATGGATAGAGTTGTTTTGTTTTTAATTGTTTTATATTTTGGAGGTTTCTGTAAAAACTATAACTTTTAACTTTTTAAAACAAAAAGAGAGAGCCGAAGTGAGGTGAGGTGAGGCGAGGCGGAGGGGGGGGGGGAAGGGGGTTTGTGAAGAGCAACCTAGGAAGGTAGCGAGACCTGAGCCAAGAGAGATTAACTCTATCAAGGTATTTGAAAGTACAGGCAGCAGCAACAGCAAGTTTAGCAAACTGAGCAAACATATAAAGGACAAAACTTAATTGGTATGTAAAAATATTTGAGAAAGAAGGTTATATTTTCAGATATGAGCACGGTGTGTGGTTCCATGGGTCAAAGCAATTGGGAACCTGCATAGTTGGGAATTGCGCCCCTGTTTTTTATCCTGGCTGTGAGAGGAGATTGGGGGTAGTTACCTGCTCTTGTAAAACCTGAATTTGTTCCCCCAGTGTCTGTTGCTTTTGTGTGCATGCCAAATGGATAGTGGGAGTGCCCTTTTTTGCTGCAGTTAACTGTTTCTGGGCAGCTCCATGTGTTAATGCATCAATTCTAGGTGTTAACCTGCTTAATTTCAGTTTTTTACTTTGAAATTATTTTTTATTCACTCCTCTGCGATCGAGTCGCAGCTCCTGTCTCCTAATGTGCTTTGTGAACTGTTCCATTTTTTTCCTTCATTTGATTTACCAATTTAATGAGAGTATTGTTTGCTACTCTTTCCTTCTGTACACTTACTTGTCCCATTCTGACAGGCACCAGTCTAGGTTCCGGTTTAAGTTTAACTGGAACCTGGTTTTTATCATAAGGTGATGGTTGCAATGCAGTGGACCCTGTTTTATCTTTTAATTTTACTAGGGCCACCTTTTTCCACTTCTGTCCCCATTCTTCAGGCACAAGGTAGCTACCTGAAGCCTGCTGTTTACCACCAATATTTATATTTATAACAGGGGACGGCACATGTATTTTTTGTAGGTTCCTTAAAGCTGTTTTCAGTGTTTCACTCTGTTCCTGTACTGGTTGTCTTTGGGCTGCTTGCCACCCTGCAAGGGGGGTGGGAGCATTCCAGGGCTGTGTAGCTTCTTTTGATTCTTTTAACTCTTTCTTTCTTACTGTTACTTGTTTGGCCAGCATGCCAGCATGCTGTTTAAGCCATTTCACTGCCATAGACAGGAGTTGCAAAATTCTTGCTTTTTTACTTTTATTACTATTTCTCAGAGCCTCGGTCTGTACCGTCGCTCTACATATGCCAGTCCATGTTTCCTCACTCTCTTTTTTAAATTCATCTGGACCCCCTTTACTGGCAATCCAGCGGGTCCAGGAGTTATCAAACTCCGTGTGGCTCAAAAGGGAGGGGATCAGGGGGTTCCCTAGCACGAGGTATGCTGCCATGTTGGATTGCGATTCTTACCACGGCAGGTTCGCTTACTCACCAGATCAGCGGTCGGAGTCACCAGTGTTGTCAAAGTGTTACCGGTGTTGTGCTCTGCTCTCTCCAATGTTGATATCACTCGGCTGCGTGCGTGAGTTCCCTCTGTGTGCTGCCCCAGCTCTGCGCAGATAGCTGACACAACAGACCCGACGAGAACCCCCAATAACCACAGAGTCCAGTAAAATGCAAAGTCACGTCGACTAGGTTTATTGCGACCTCGGACACAATGGCAGTTTCCTGTAGGTTTCTTAGCCTAACTCAGGGCATCCTACGAGAAAGTGCCTCTTGGCAATGGACCCAGCTCAGTCAGTGGCGGAAGTTTCCACTGCCCCCTCGGCTGGACAAAGACTCCGCCCCAGGAGTGCATTCTTATACACAGATACAAACAAGTTACACATCACAGCTGACGTATTGAGGTGCAACCTCTCTACATAGCAAGTTACAACCCTTCTACGTATTAAGGTACCGCCTTCTACCTTGTACATGTTGGTTCGAACAAAACAACTCTATCCATCCTTTTACCCTTTTGCCCCTGTCATTGGAATGGGTCGGCCTGTCCTTTATTATCTGTGTGAAATGTGCAAGTTATGTGAATGTTCAGTACCTTTTAGGTACGTATCAGCCCTTTCCTTGCCAGCTTCTGTGAGCAGGGCCTACCTCTGGCTCACAGCTTAACTTTGCTTTATGTTAGCAAAGTCTTGACCATTACTTTAGTTTAGGCCTCAGGCCTTATACCAGGCCTTAATACCAAGGTTTATATCTTAGGGCCTCCTCTTACTACAACTACATTCCCCCACTTTCTTTTTATGGGGAGGATGTTTACCCATCGTCCCGGAAAAGCATTAGGCATGGACTAAAGATAGCCCAGTGAGCTAAACACTGTTATGTGGTTACCTTATTTTACTATCCATACACTTATGCCCCATCTGTCTGAGGAGGCCCTAGCAAGAGATGTTAAGAGTAACAAGAAAGGTTTCTTCAGGTACGTTAGCAACAAGAAGAAAGTCAAGGAAAGTGTGGGCCCCTTACTGATTGAGGGAGGCAACCTAGTGACAGAGGATGAAGAAAAATCTAATGTACTCAATGATTTCTTTGCCTCTGTCTTCACAAACAAGGTCAGCTCCCAGACTGCTGCACTGGGCAGCACAGTATGGGGAGAAGGTGACCAGCCCTCTGTGGAGAAAGAAGTGGTTCGGGACTATTTAGAAAAACTGGACAAGCACAAGTCCATGGGGCCGGATGTGCTGCATCCGAGGGTGCTAAAGGAGTTGGCGGATGTGACTGCAGAGCCGTTGGCCATTATCTTTGAAAACTCATGGCGAATGGGGGAGGTCGCGGATGACTGGAGAAAGGCTACTGTAGTGCCCATCTTTAAAAAAGGGAAGAAGGAGGATCTGGGGAACTACAGGCCAATCAGCCTCACCTCAGTCCCTGGAAAAATCATGAAGCAGGTCCTCAAGGAATCAATTCTGAAGCACTTAGAGGAGAGGAAAGTGATGAGGAACTGTCAGCATGGATTCACCAAGGGCAAGTCATGGCTGACTAACCTAATTGTTATAACTTTAGTTATAAGCTGGGGACGCACCAGTTGGAAGTAACGGAGGAGGAGAAGGACCTAGGAGTCCTGGTTGATCGCAAGATGACTATGAGTAGGCAATGTGATGTGGCCGTTAAAAAAGCTAATGCGGTCTTGGGTTGCATTAGGCGAGGTATTTCTAGTAGGGATAAGGAGGTGCTAGTCCCGTTATATAAGGCGCTGGTGAGACCTCATTTGGAGTATTGTGTGCAGTTTTGGTCTCCCATGTTTAAGAAGGATGAATTCAAACTAGAACAGGTACAAAGAAGGGCCACTAGAATGATCCGAGGAATGGAAGGCCTTTCGTATGAAAGGAGACTTGAGGAGCTCGGTTTGTTTTCCTTAACCAAAAGAAGGATGAGAGGAGATATGATTACACTCTTTAAATATATCAGAGGGATAAATACCAGGGAAGGAGAAGAATTATTTCAGCTCAGTGCTAATGTGGACACGAGGACGAACGGATATAAACTGTCAGTCAGGAAATTCAGGCTTGAAATTAGACGAAGGTTCCTAACCATCAGGGGAGTGCAATACTGGAACAGTCTACCGAGGGAAACAGTGGGGGCGAAGGACCTCCACGACTTTAAGATTAAGCTAGATAAGTTTATGGAGGGGATGGTATGATAGGATAACGGGCTTAGTCAATAGGTCAATTATGTGCCTGGTATGATGTAACCTTTTCCAGAGGGTTTGGCTGGAGAGTCTTGCCCGCATGCTCGGGGTTCAGCTGACCGCCATATTTGGGGTCGGGAAGGAATTTTCCTCCAGGGAAGATTGGCTATGGCCCTGGAGGTTTTTCGCCTTCCTCCGAAGCATGGGGCAGGGTTCACTTGCTAAGGAGTGGGTGGATCGGCTTATGTGGCCTGCATCTTGCAGGAGGTCAGACTAGATGATCATAATGGTCCCTTCTGATCTTGAATTCTATGATTCTATGATTCTATGATTCTATGAATTGCTTTCTATGAGGAGATAACTGTGTCTGTGGATGAGGGGAAAGCAGTGGATGTGTTATTCCTTGACTTTAGCAAAGCTTTTGGTACGGTCTCCCACAGTATTCTTGCCAGCAAGTTAAAGAAATATGGGCTGGATGATTGGACTATAAGATGGATAGAAAGCTGGCTAGATTGTCGGGCTCAGCGGGTAGTGATCAATGGCTCCAGGTCTAGCTGGCAGCCGGTTTCAAGTGGAGTTCCCCAAGGGTCGGTCCTGGGGCCGGTTCTGTTCAGTATCTTCATTAATGATCTGGAGGATGGCGTGACCTGCACTCTCAGCAAGTTTGCAGATGACACTAAACTGGGAGGAGTGGTAGATATGCCAGAGGGTAGGGATAGGATACAGAGAGACCTAGACAAATTAGAGGACTGGGCCAAAAGAAACCTGATGAGGTTCAACAAGGACAAGTGCAAAGTCCTGCACTTAGGACAGAAGAATCCCATTCATTGTTACAGACTAGGGACCGAGTGGCTAGGCAGCAGTTCTGCAGAAAAGGACCTAGGGGTTACAGTGGATGAGAAGCTGGATATGAGTCAACAGTGTGCCCTTGTTGCCAAGAAGGCTAACAGCATTTTGGGCTGTATAAGTAGGGGCATTGCAAGCAGATCGATGGATGTGATCATTCCTCTCTGTTACCGAAATATCAGGTCCGTCTAGCTGAGAGCCAATAACAGCCTGAGAGGGATAAGGAAAAGGTTGCTTTATTCTGCAGAAGAAAGGAGAGCCTTACACCTTGGTACAAAAGACTCTGTCATATACAAATTTCACAGATCCTTTATACATATTCAGACAAAGACCCTTGCCGTGTTAACACTTGATTGGTGGTTGCCAGACCCCGTACTTCTGCTATCTGGTCAGTGAAAACCAGTTTGGAGCCAGTTTCCTCTGCCTCAAGGCAGAGGAGAGAAGACAGTTCAAAAGTTCAGATTACTGTGTATGTGAGACTTCTGCTTCTCCCTAATGGCTGCCTGCTAGTTGTTAAGCGGGGTCGCTAGTAACTTTCACAGCTCTATTAGACATTGGTAAGGCCTCATCTGGACTACTGTGTCCAGTTTTGGGCCCCACACTACAAGAAGGAGGTGGAAAAATTGGAAAGAGTCTAGCGGAGGGCAACAAAAATGATTAGGGGGCTGGAGCACATGATTAATGAGGAGAGGCTGAGGGAACTGGGATTGTTTAGTCTGCAGAAGAGAAGAATGAGGGGGGATTTGATAGCTGCTTTCAACTACCTGAAAGGGGGTTCCAAAGAGGATGGATCTAGACTGTTCTCAGTGGTAGCAGATGACAGAACAAGGAGTAATGGTCTCAAGTTGCAGTGGGGGAGGTTTAAGTTGGACATTAGGAAAAACTTTTTCACTAGTAGGGTGGTGAAGCACTGGAATGGGTTACCTAGGGAGGTAGTGGAATCTCCTTCCTTAGAGGTTTTTAAGGTCAGGCTTGATAAAGCCCTGGCTGGGATGATTTAGTCGGGAATTGGTCCTGCTTTGAGCAGGGGGTTGGACTAGATGACCTCCTGAAGTCCCTTCCAACCCTGATATTCTATGATTCTATGATCCAGGTTATGTATGCCTCCTTCAAAGTCACCTGGTATTCACTAATGGATCAATCAGTGCTAATGGCCATATCTACCACTACCCTGCTTTTCTGAGGGGAGGGATAGCACAGTGGTTTGAGCATTGGCCTATTAAACCCAAGATTATGAGCTCAATCCTTGAGGGGGCCATTTAGCGATTGGTCATGCTTTGAGCAGCAGATAGGACTAGATGATCTTCTGAGGTCTTTTCCAACTCTATGGTTCTGTGACCCTGCTGGATCAATGGCTGCCTGCCAATCCAGCCAGCAATGAAGACATACTTACCACAGTATGTTTAACAATACCACCTGATGATGCCTGCAATAATACACTCCCATTGAAATCAAGGCACATAGGCATGGTTGAAAATCTCCCTAAATCCCTATCTGCTTCTTTAGGCATCAAAATACTTTTAAAAATCTAGCACTGTATGCTTAAGAAGTACCTACCAAAATGGGACCCCATTCTTGGTTCATGTCTCTAGCTATTCCTGTACCAGAAATAATACATAGACATAGAATCATAGATTTTAAGGTCAGAAGAGACTATTATGATCATCTAGTCTGACCTCCTGCACAACACAGGCCACAGAATCTCATCCACCCAATCCTGTATCAAACCTGTCTGAGCCATTGAAGTCCTCAAATCATGGTTTAAAGACTTCAAGGTGCAGAGAATCTTCCAGCAAGTGACCCATGTCCCATGGTGCAGAGGAAAGCGAAACCCCCCCAGGGCCTCTGCCAATCTGCCCTGGAGGAAAATTCCATCCTGACCCCAAATATGGCGATCAGTTAAACCCTGAGCATGTGGGCAAGACTCACCAGCCAGACACCCAGGAAAGAATTCTCTGTAGTAACTCAGATCCCACCCCATCTAACATCCCATCACAAGCCACTGGGCATATTTACCACTAATAGTCAAAGACCAATTAATTGCCAAAATTAGGCTATCCCATTATGCCATCCAAGGCCAACTTTAGAGCGATTCCCCCGATTCCCCAGAATCGGACCCCATGCCTAAGAGGGCCCCGTGCCAAAGAGGGCCCCGTGCCTTAGGTGTCTTTTTAATTTTTTTACTCACCAGGCGGCAGTCCGGGTCTTCGGTGGCAGTTTGGCTGTGGGGGTCCTTCAGTGCCGCAGAAGACCCGGACCACCGCCGGGTATTTGAATTGGGCTCCACAGTTCCTAAAGCCAGCCCTGATACCATCTCCCCCCCAATAAACATATCAAGCTTAGTCTTGAAGCCAGATATGTCTTTTGCCCCCACTACTCCCCTTGGAAGGCTTTTCCAGAACTTCACTCCTCTGATGGTTAGAAACTTTCCTCTAATTTCAAATCTCAACTTCCTGATGGCCAGTTTATATCCATTTGTTCTTGTGTCCACATTGGTACTGAGCTTAACTAATTCCTCTCCCTCCCTGGTATTTATTCCTCTGATATGGTTATAGAGAGCAATCATCAGCCTTCTTTTGTTTAGGCTAAAAAAAGCAAAGCTCTTTCAGTCTCCTTTCATAAGACAGGTTTTCCATTCCTCGGATCATCCTAGTAGCCCTTCTCTGTACCTGTTCCAGTTTGAATTCACCCTTATGAAACATGAGAGACCAGAACTGCACACAATATTCCAGATGAAGTCTCACCAGTGCCTTGTATAACGGTACTAACACCTCCTTATCTCTGCTGGAAATAGCTTGCCTAATGCATCCCAAGACCGTATTAGCTTTTTTCATGGCCATATCACATTGGTGGCTCATAGTCATCCTGTGATCTGAGGTCCTTCTCCTCCTCTGTTACTTCCAACTGATGTGTCCCCAGGTTATAACAATAATTCTTGTTATTAATCCCTAAATGCATGACCTTGCACTTTTCACTATTAAATTTCATCCTATTACTATTACTCCAGTTTACAAGGTCCTCCAGGTCTTCCTGTATGATATCTCACTCCTTCTCTGTATTGGCAATACCTCCCAGCTTTGTGTCATCCACAAACTTTAGTAGCACATTCCCACTTTTTGTGCCAAAGTCAGTAATAAAAAGATTAAATAAGATTGGTCCCAAAACCAGTCCCTGAGGAACTCCACTAGTAACCTCCTGCCAGCCTGACAGTTCACCTTTCAGTACGACCCATTGTAGTCTCCCTTTTAACAAGTTCCTTATCCACCTTTCAATTTTCATATTGATCCCCATCTTTTCCAATTTAGCTAATAATTCCCCATGTGAAACCGTATCAAATGCCTTACTGAAATTGAGGTAAATTAGATCCACTATGTTTCCTTTGTCTAAATAATTTGTTACCTTCTCAAAGAAGGAGATCAGGTTGGTTTGGCACGATCCACCTTTTGTAAAACCATGTTGTAATGTGTCCCAATTACCATTGACCTCAATGTCCTTAACTACTTTTTCCTTCAAAAATTTTTGCAAGACCTTGCATACTACAGACATCAAACTAACAGGCCTGTAGTTGCCCGGATCACCTTTTTTTCCTTTCTTAAAGTTGGAACTATGTTAGAAATTCTCCAGTCATATGGTACAACACCTGAGTTTACAGATTCATTAAAAATTCTTGCTAATGGGCTTGCAATTTCATGTGCCAGTTCCTTTAATATTCTTGGATGAAGATTATCTGGGCCCCCTGATTTAGTTCCATTAAGCTGTTCGACTTGGCTTCTACCTCGGATGTGGTAATATCTACCTGCATATCCTCATTCCCATTTGTCATCCTACCATTATCCCTAAGCTCCTCATTAGCTTCATTAAAGATTGAGGCAAAGTATTTGTTTAGATATTGGGCCATGCCTAGATTATCCTTAACCTCCACTCCACCCTCAGTGTTTAGTGGTCCTACTTCTTCTTTCTTTGTTTTCTTCTTATTTATATGGCTATAGAACCTTTTACTATTGGTTTTAATTCCCTTTGCAAGGTCCAACTCTACATGGCTTTTGGCCTTTCTCACTTTATCCCTACATGTTCTGACCTCAATAAGGTAGCTTTCCTTGCTGATCCCTCCCATCTTCCACTCCTTGTAGGCTTTCTGCTTGTTCTTAATCACCTCTCTGAGATGCTTGCTCATCCAGTTTGGTCTACAACTCCTGCCTATGAATTTTGTTCCTCTTTCTTGGGATGCAGGCTTCTGCAACTTTGACTTGAAGTAATTCCAGGTCTCTTCCACCTTTAGATCCACAAGTTCTTCAGTCCAATCCACTTCCCTAAATAATTGGTCTGTAATAATAAACAAATACATTTTGTAAGTCTTGCATTTTGTAAGTCTTACATTTTATAAGTTTTGCCCCTCCAATACATACTCTGGGTTAATTGATAAGAAAAAAGTGATTTTATTAACTACAGAAAGTAGGATTTAAGTGGTTCCAAGTAGAACAAAGTAAGTCACCAAGCAAAATAAAATAAAACACGCAAATCTATGTCTAATCAAACTGAATACAGATAATTATTACAGATAATCTCACCAGTTCCAGAATGCTCCCTTTTACAGACTAACCTCCTTTTAGTCTGGGTCCAGCAATCACTCAAACCCCTTGCAGTTTCTTTCAGGTATCTTTGGAGGTGGAGAGGCTCTCTCTTTAGTCAGTTGAAGACAAAATGGAGGGGGTTTCACATGGGCTTAAATAGACTTTCTCTTCTGGGTGGAGACCCCCTTCCCTCTCCTATACAAAGTCTAACTCCAGAATGGAGTTTTGGAGTCACCTGGGCAAGTCACATGTCCATGCAGGACTGAGTTCCTTACCAGCTAAGCCACATTCCTGGGAAGGCCTAGATGTGGATTGGTGTCTCCAAGTTCATTGTTGGCTTAAGTGTTTCCTGACTTGGCACTTACTGAAAATAGTCTTTTCTCAGGAATCTGACCAACTGCTCCACTACAGCCTACTTAGAATCAAACAAGTATGCAGCCAATATTCATAACTTCGAATTAAAAAATGATACATGCATACAGTGAGAGATTATGGAACTGGTCCAACCCTGAGATTCTATGATTCTATGGTCAGAAAATAGTTTAGTTATTGTGGAAAACTTTGATGGAAACTAGCAAAGCATTCAGTTCCTCAAAATATTTTTTTCAGAAGAAAGAAAGAAAGAAAGAAAGAAAGAAAGAAAGAAAGAATACCTGAGAATAATTTTTTCCAGTTACGGGTTTTTAATTTTTTCATTAATATCTGGAAAATTTAATAAAAAATAGACATTTCCCACAGAAATTTCATTTTGATGAAAAAGCCATTTTTTCATCAAAAGGGTTTTTAATGAACGCTATTTACTAGTTAGCTAGCCAGCTAGCCAGATATTCCTAATAGTTAAGTCATCCCTGATATAACTCGTATGCTTTTGGCCACTTGGTTATGGAGTAGCTGTTATGCCTTTTTATTTACAGAATTATTAATAGAGGTTTATCCAGCCAGTCCCATGGAGAGAGAGAACTGTACAGTGGTCACTGAGTTCATCTTCTTGAAGTTCATCAGCATTTAGCAGTTCCAAGTCTTGCTCTTCATGCTGTTCTGAATCATTTACATCCTCTCACCCGTGGGTAGCATACTCATCATCCCCATCATCCTCATGGACTCCCACCTCCACACCGCCATGTCCTTCTTCATCTGCAACTTCTCGCTGGTGGAGGTCTGGTACGCCACCGTCACAGTGCCCAAGATGTTGTCCAACTTCTTAGGAGATAAGAGGACTATCTCTGCCTCCAGCTGCATTTCCCAGTATTACTTCTTCTCCTTTGCTGGCACTGAGCTGTTCCTCCTGACAGTCATGGCTTATGATAGCTACTTGGTGTGACAAAGTGGGGATTTTCCGTTGTTATATTGTATGTGAGCCTATGTGAATCTTACTATTTTCCATGAATGCTGTGTGTGCCTCAGTTTCTCTGTTTATTGCACCAATATCTAGTAGGTAGGAATAAAGGTGTATGACTTTGCAGAGGCTGCTCCAGCTGCCTGCATAGATGCTATGTTTGCCCCTTCATAACCTGAGACCCAGGAGGGGGATGAGACCAGGTGACTCTTGGACCAGGAAGTGAGACAAAGGCTGGAGGAGGAGCAACGGGCAGGGTGGGGGCCAAGCAGCTGAAAGCAAGTCAGTCTCGGTTGGCTTGGGACGCAGGGGGAGGACCAGAGCCCTGGCTCTGGGCTCCCCTCCCCCCAAGATGGACTTGGATGAAAATCACTAATTTCTGTGCTAACAAGTTCTGTTCTATGCTGTGTTCCTGTTGACTAATAAACATTCTGTTTACCGGCTGGCTAAGAGTCATGTCTGACTGCGGAGTTGGGGTGCAGAGCCCTCTGGCTTCCCCAGACGCCCTGCCAGGGCAGACTCACTGTGGAAGTGCACGGTGTGAAAGGGGATGCTAAATGCTCTGAGGTCAGACCCAGGAAGGTCGAAGCTGTGTAAGCTTCTAGCCCTGTAGACAGTATGCTCAGAGAGTGGAGGCATGCTCCCCCAGAGTCCTTACTGGCTTCATATGGAGTAGTTCCAGAGCATTGCCCAGGTGACTCTGTGACATTTGACCATCTGCAACCCACTGCATTACTCCACCACCATGAACCCTAGGATTTTCCACAATGTGGCCATGGCATGTTGGCTCATGGGGTTCGCCTGCCTCACTTTCCCATCTTTCATGCTAGCCAGGATTTCCTTCTGCACCCCCAGCTGGATGAACCATTTCTTTTATGATGCCAATCAGCTCTTTAAGCTCTTGTGCACCAACACCTACACCATCCAGGCCATAGGCTATGCCATTGGCATTGTCATTCCCATGTCTGCTGTCCTCTTCACCATGGCCTCTTACTTCCAAATCATAGCCAGCATACCGAGGATGTCATCAGCCTGCAAGAAGACATTCTCCACCTGAGCCTTGCACCTCTCAGTGGTCACCATCTATTTTGGGACCCTCATTTTCATGGACATCCATCCTGCAGTGAAGTATGAATCTGATGTCAGTAACGTGTCTGTTTTTTACTCTGTGATAACACCACTGCTGAATCTGATAATGTACACACTGAGGAACAAGGACGCGAAAGAGGCCCTGAGAAAAACATTCCTGAGGAGCAAGGGTTAAGTTTCAAGAGTACATAACCCTATCTTCCTACCTCTTCTCTCATTGTCATAGAATCATAGAAGATTAGGGTTGGAAGAGACCTCAGGAGGTCATCTAGTCCAACTCCCTGCTCAGAGCAGGACCAACACCAACTAAATCATCCCAGCCAGGGCTTTGTCAAGCTGGGCCTTAAAAACCTCTAAGGAAGGAGATTCCACCACCTCTGTAGGTAACCCATTCCAGTGCTTCACCACCCTCCTAGGGACATAGTTTTTCCTAATATCCAACCTAGACCTCCCCCACTGCAACTTGAGACCATTGTTCCTCTTTCTGTCATCTGCTACCACTGAGAACAGTCTAGATCCACCCTCTTTGTAACCCCCCTTCAGGTAGTTGAAAGCAGCTATCAAATCCCCCCTCATTCTTCTCTTCTGCAGACTAAACAATCCCAGTTCCCTCAGCCTCTCCTCATAAGTCATGTGCTCCAGCCCCCTAATCATTTTTGTTGCCCTTCACTGGACTCTTTCCAATTTTTCCACTTCCTTCTTGTAGTGTGAGGACCAAAACTGGACACAGTACTCCAGATGAGTCCTCACCAATGTCTAATAGAGGGGAAAGATCATGTCCCTCGATCTGCTGGCAATGCCCCTACTTATATAGCCCAAAATGCTGTTAGCCTTCTTGGCAACAAGGGCACACTGTCGACTCATATCCAGCTTCTTGTCCACTGTAAACCCTAGGTCCTTTTCCGCAGAACTGCTTCCTACCCATTCGGTCCCTAGTCTCTAACAGTGAATGGGATTCTTCCATCCTAAGTGCAGGACTTGGCACTTGTCCTTGTTGAACCTCATCAGATTTCTTCTGGCACAATCCTCCAATTTGTCTAGGTCACTCTGGACCCTATCCCTACTGTCCAGTGTATCTACCACTCCTCCCAGTTTAGTGTCATCTGCAAACTTGCTGAGAGTGCAGTCCACACCATCCTCCAGATCATTAATGAAGACGTTGAACAAAACCGGCCCCAGGACTGACCCCATGGGTGAGCTGGAGCTGGTTCGCACCGGTTCGCGCGAACCCGTTGTTAAATTTAGAAGCGGTTTTAGAACCGCTTGTTAACTAGCTTCCCTGCGAGGGAAGCTTTGATGGGCTCTGCCTGGGAAGCCTGTAATTCCTCCACCCGGCCGCCGGGGGGCGCTGCCCTGTGCTGCGAGAGCCATGTGAGCTGCCTCCTGGCCCTGTTGCTGCTCCTGCTCTTTGGACCTCTGGCCCTGGGGCTCCTGCTGCTGCCTGGTGAGTCTCCGGCTGCGTCCTGCTGCTCCCAGCCCCGCCCCCCCCGTGTGAGTATCTGCGCCCCTCCCCCGCCTGCCAGCCCCTGCCCCCCCCCCGCCCCAGCCCCCCCTGCCCCCTGCCAGCCCCAGCCAGCCCCTGCCCCCAGCCACCCCCCGCCAGTCCCTGCTCCCAGCCACCCCCAGCCAGCCCCTGCCCCCAGCCACCCCCAGCCAGCCCCTGCCCACAGCCACCCCCATGCCTGCAGCCAGCCCTGCCCACAGCCGCCCGCAGCCAGCCCCTGCCCACAGCCGCCCTCTGCCCCCAGCCAGCCCCTGCCCACCGCCGCCCTCTCCCCGCAGCCAGCCCCTGCCCACAGCCGCCCTCTGCCCGCAGCCAGCCCCTGCCCACAGCCGCCCTCTGCCCGCAGCCAGCCCCTGCCCACAGCCGCCCTCTGCCCGCAGCCAGCCCCTGCCCACAGCCGCCCTCTGCCCGCAGCCAGCCCTTGCCACAGCCACCCTCTGCCCGCAGCCAGCCTCTGCCTGCAGCCCCTGCCCGCAGCCACCCCCTGCCCGCAGCCACCCCCTGCTCACAGCCGCCCGCAGCCCGCCCGTCTGCATCACCTGCCCACAGCCAGCCCGTGTCACTCCCTGCCTCCAGCTAGCCCTGCCCCACGTCCCTATCTGCAGCCAGCCCCACATCCACTGGTGCCCTGCAGTTCCCAGGGCAGTAACCCTGCACACCTGCTTCAATGAGGGGGGGGGCAGGGAGCAGCTGGGACCCACACATGTGCACACCCTAGAGTGACCAGACAGCAAGTGTGAAAAATCGGGACGGGGGTGAGGGGTAATAGGAGCCTGTATAAGAAAAAGACCCAAAAATTGAGACTGTCCCTGATCACCACCCACACATGTGAAACAGAGCTCATTTCTAGTTCAGCCCCATCTTTTTAAAAAAGAACTTTAGGTAGGGTTAAAATACATCTGTATTTTCCTGGACATGTCAGGCTTTTCGGTTCTTAATCACCTCCTGGGAAAATATGGACGTATGGTAACCCTATTGGTACAAAAAATACATGCTGTCGCACATCCCTTAAATCAGAACTTTTTATAGGGAACCCGTTGTTAAGATTTTGGCAGCTCATCACTGACTGACCCTTGGGGCACTCCACTTGATACCAGCTGCCAACTAGATATCAAGACATGTCCTGTGTCTCTTCATTCCATTACAAACTCCCTTGCTCCTAGATCTCTTCTCCTCTCCATGTCTCCTTGCACCTCTGTAAGAGATTGAGCAATACACGATAGACCTTTTCAGTCCTGACCAGTGATTTTCAGTGCCTCAATTTCTGAGTGTTTTGGTTGAGACCCATTAAAGTGTCCTGGTTTTCAGAGAGTGGCCAGTAAGAACTTTCTGAAAATGTACCTCAAGTTGGGCACCCAAAACAACAAGGAACCTGAAACCAGATTGAAAATTTAGGATCTAGTATACTATAGTAGAGTGGCAGCTGTGGTCGATTTAAAGTGGAGACACTTGCTGTTTGACAGATTACCTGCAAACTTTCTCAGATTGTCTTGAAAATTGCTTTGCCTCATGGTTGGCCAGTGTAGGGTTAGTGATCCAAATGTGAGGTCACTTAAACAAGGGGATCGTGAGATAACTACTCCCTAATAAATAATGTCATAGATTTTTTTTCTGATTCTTCCAACTTTGTTTGGCCCATGCCTGGGGCTACATGCCTTAATTTTTTTTCACTATTTTTCAGTTTGCATTACCTTTACTCTGCATTACCTGGTTTTCAGAGAGTTAAGTTTAGCCACTTTAATCATTCTGGAAGGACATGAGTAAGCCGTGGGCAATTACTTCTGTGTTAAGGAAGTTTGGGGCAGTTAATACATAAAATAGGTAAAAGAGTTGAAGAGCTGAACTATAATTAGGTGAAAAATCCAGAAAATTACAATTATCATGGCATTTGTCAAACGTCACTCTGATCATTCTGCTTGCATGTTGTGGTTGAGGTGTCACTCTTTGTGAGTGGAAGGATCAGAACCTAGTCCTAGAAAAAATTGGTACAGTCTCAAAATTCAGATCTGCTCCTAGATAAGGATTGGGACGGCGTTAATTTTCCAGTCTCTTTTATTTTTATTTTATTTATTTTTTTAGCAGCCCCATTCTGGATCCAGGAAAGAGCCATGAAATTAGAGCTAACTTGGAGGGAATGCTTGAGAAAAGAAAATTCACCAAAACCTGCAGGTTTTCTGGAAAATAAAATAAAATATAAATATAAAAAACAAAAGATTACATTTTGACATTTTTTAAATGAAATGTTTTGATTTTTGCTTCAAGTTTTACTTAAATTTTATTTAAAAAAGATTTAAAAGTTCAAAAATTAAATAAAATTTGACCCAAATGAAAATGTTAATCAGTTTGCTGAAAAAATTAATAAAAATGTTTCAGGTTGACCTGAACCATCCTCCTTCACCTTCCCCCCCACCCATGTTTTCAGTTTGACCAGTGAACCAGAAAATCAGTTACTCACATGGCTGCAGTTGAAATCCACACCAAGATCAGGTTCAGACTGGGAAATGCCCCCTATATCACACACATTTTGGTGGTACCTTTGGCGGTTCCATGTTTCAGGTTGCATGGTGATATGGTTTTCGTTTAAAACAGGTGCTAAAATCCTTCTAGTCACTTAACTGCAAATACATAGCAGTACGGGGACTTAAATTACTGAGGGATATTACAGGGGGCTAGATTCTGCCTCCAACAAAGCCAATGGTAAGCTCGAATAGATTTCAATGGGGCAGAACAAGGTACAGAAAGAACAAATATGTACTATTTTATAGGATCCTTTTTAAAAACTCTCTCTCTAGTGAGCAATTCCTGGACACTGTTTGTAAGACTGCTCTCAACAAACTACAGGCCTAAATCACCACTGGGTCACCATAATTTTCCACCCACTGAGATCCATTAAATCCAGGTCCACTAGCTAGATGAATTTCATAGGTTCATAGATTCAGAGACTAGAAGGGACCGTTGTGACCTCCTGGACAACATAGGCCAGAGAACTGCCCCCAAACAATTCCTAGAGCAGATCTTTTAGGAAAATAACCTAAAATTAAATTTAATCCTAATTTAAAATTGTCCACTATGAACCTTGGCAAATTGTCACAATGTTTAATTACCCTCACTGTTAAACATTTATTTCCAGTCTGAAATTGTCCAGGTTCAACTTCCAGCCATTGGAGTGTGTTAGACCTTTCTTTGCTAGATTGAAGAGCCCATTATTAAATATTTGTTCCCATGTATGTACTTATAGACTGTAATCAGGCCACCCATTAATCTTCTTAATTAGATTGTGCTCTATAACTCTATCACTCCAAGGTAGGTGTTTTAATCCTTTAATCATCCTCATGGCTTTTCTCTGACCCCTGTCCCATTTACTCACATCTGTCTTGAATTGTGAGAACCAGAACTGGACACCGTATTCCATCACCAGTCACACAAGTCCCAATACAAAGATAAAATAACCTCTCTTCTTCCACTTGAGATTCCTCTGTGTATGCATTCCAGGATGGCATTAGCTTTTTTGACCACAGTCTTGCACTGGGAGCTCATGTTCAGCTGGTTATCCACCATAACTCCCAAATCTTTTTCAGAGTCATTTCCTCCCAGGACAGCCCCATCCTGTCAGTGTGACCTACATCTTCAGTCCTAGATGTATCCATCTACATTTAGCCATATTAAAACACACAGTGTTTGCTTGCATCCAGTTTACCAAGACATCCAGATTGCTCTGAATAAGTGATCTGTCCACTTCATTATTTTACATGCCTGCTGAGAAACGTAAAGGTTTAAAGTACAGTGTGGTGCATGCTAATACATAATCATTACATTCCATTTATTTTGTTTGAAAATTGTTCACTATTTTTGGGACGGGAAGGGGAAAGAGGAAGGGAAATGAAATTCTATCATTCAGACAGTCTATGTCATTCAACATTTAAAAAAAAAACAAAAATAATGTAAAAGTGGCAATTAAAGTTCTTTCATTTCATTTAGAAATTTCCTGTCAAAACAATGTGCAAAAATTGACTTTTTTTTTTTTGCCAAGTGTTCCTAATTCACTTAGCTGCAGAGTTTTCATTCTCTCAACAATGACTTATGTTGGATACAGGCTGAAGTCTGAGCCCCTCCACCCAAGATCTGAAACCTGGTCCTTGGTGGGCTCCCTGAAACCTGATTATGGACACTCAGGAGGCCACAGAACCCGTCTGAGATCCTGTGGTGTAGTTGGACCAATGGTTGAGCTGAGTGATCTTCCAATCAGAGCTTCTATGTGTGGCATCTTGGCTGGGATTATGGTGTTAGCAGCTTCTCAGCCCACCAGATTTCAGTAGGCATTGGGTGGCAGCTGTGTGGGAACTCCCTGGCCTGGGTTCAAGACATGGATCATCACATGGGTTTCCTTAGGTTCTTTAGAAAATGCACCAATTCCATTTATGGAATTTTTAAAAAGAGCCTAATGAAGTTTCAATGGGGCAGAACAAGGTACAGAAAGAACAAATATGTACTATTTTATAGGATAGAACATCAAACTCCTATTGATGTTCAAAGGCATTGGGTACCTAACTCCCTTAGATCCCTTTGAAAAACCCAAGGACAATCAATCTGGAAAATGACCATGGGTGGGATTAGAGGAAAGGGGCTGCAGGCAATAAAAGGAGATTTGATCCTACTAACAAGTAAAGTACACCCAGTAGAGGAAATGGACAGCAGGAAACAATATGGTGAGATGTGTCCAAGTTGCAGCACTAAAGTGTAATTAAGGGGTCTACTTGTGTTGGGGGAAATCTGGGGGTCAGCGAAGGGTAGTTTGGGCAGGGAGGTGATAAGCATGTCAGATGTTTCCTTTCCATAATAAAACATGACTATGATTCCCCTACATCTCCCATTCATTTGCACTTTCCACTGCAGTCATTTGCCATCCCATCAAAATGTTTGTGGAAGTAAACAGGTGCTGGGGGGATAAGTACCCATGAATTTCCCTTTCTTCAAACACGGAGCTACTCCACAGTACACTAGTGATAATCCAGACTCCTGGATTGAACACCAGTTCTAATTCCTTTTAAAATTTAGCAGACTCTCCCAGCAATCACACTCCCTGACCCTGGCCCCCACCCACACCTGCGGATATACTAAACATAGGATGAACTTTATGTGATGGCAAACAAATATGATGTAAACACAGACTTCAGGGAACAGGTCCTAAAGGTAAACAGCCTCCTCCCAGAACTCATTAGAAATTTGAAGTCAGATAAAGGCCATCTCTTTGTTCTCAGTTGAGGAAAGAGAAAGAAGGACTGGATATAACTTAGGTTCTGTTCTACCCAATTCCTCCTATGCCAAAAAGGATTTGGCTGGTCAGCATAAAAACCAGGCAAGTTCCTTAAATATCAGAAGAGATAGACAGATAGACAGATACCCTCTCATCTGTGCTGCCAGAACTCCAGAGGACAAATACTACCGTCTCATGGTTTCTCTCATTCCCACACAGTCCTCAGGTGAGTTTGGCTGTATTATTTATTTCAGGTCAATGTGTTAAAATATCCCTGATGCTGAGAGGTGGTGAATCAAACAGCATTGAGGGTACATATGAAGGTGAACATTTATAACCAAGAGGCTAATTTCTTTCAATCAACCAATTTCATTAAAGACCCAAAAACGGTTTCTCAGATAAAACTTAAGATCAGTAATTTTTATAGTTCTGTGAATTATTTTATGATTTTTCCCACTGTCTTTCGCCTTTGCTCATTAAATCATTGAGGTTTTCTTTATTTGATTTCAAATCCCTCACTCCTCCTCATAACTTCCTTGAGCCTTCATTGAATGGTATAAATATTAAGATTATTTATTTCTCTCTCATCCATTTGCTCCATAGCCATGTCCCTTGTTGTGAGATCCTGCACTGAATTTATCATGAGGCCCAAACAGTGTGTTTCCCTGCTTTCGCAGCCACTTTCCTGACACCCTACTGACTCAGTTTCTTCACTGGTATCAGTTTCAATTATTAGATTCGCCTGAGGTCTTGAATTGCAGCTCAAAGTTGAAGAAGTCACAGTCAAATCATAGATCAAAGCAGGATTCTGCATGCCACAAATTTGATCTGTCTATACTAATCCCAGCCCTGAAGAAGAACTATGGGTAAATGAGAAACCTTGTCTCTTTTACCAACAGAAGTTGGTCCAATAAAAGAGATCACCTCACCCACCTTATCTAATCTATCTATCTATCTAATCTTCCTCCTCCAGGCCACTATTCAGAACAGCAAGTAATTGCATGCTTAACTTAATCACATGCTTAAGTGCTGACCTAAGGATACTTTCCTTAATTGCGGCCTTAATGGCCACTTCTCTGAGCTCCTTTTGTTCCTTTGTTTCCAGGCAGGTAGGCATTGAAATGGTCCAGGGACTTGGAGCTGCAGGTGACAGCAGAATTGTGGGAAACTGGAATGTCTCAGGGCAAGACCACCTCTTGGAGATGTTCAGTGTTGTCTAGCAAGAAACTACGGCAACTGTAATGATGGGAGAGCCAGCAGTTGCTGCTGCAGAAGCATTAATATAGTAATAGGAGGAGAGAAGTCTGCAGGCAATGAGGAGGGACTCAGTAGTGTCTGTCATTCAATATGGAATAACCATATAATAACAATGCTAATGATATAAGAGCATGCTGCCTTGGGATTACAGCTCTGTGCTATGCCCTGGCTTTTGCACAGTCTCCTGGGAGTATCCAGACCCCAAAGGGTCACACTTTTCCACAAGGGTCAGCCACACAGCCTTGACGCTGCTGAGACTGGGTCTTTGGCCTCCAGTGCCCCTGTTACTCACTGTGAGCTTGCTGCAATGAGTCCAACTGAAATCAAGGCCCTAAGACAGCTTTACCCCTTCAGGGATCAATGCAAGGCAGTCTTTGCAGCAGCCCAAAGCAGCCTTTTCCAAAAGAGGGTAGGGTTCTGGGACAGCCGGAAGACAGCGCCGGGCAGCATTTGGCATCACATAGTGAAGCAACAGTCAAAGCACAGTTCAGACTAGCAGGTGCCATGGCTCCACAATGTCATGCTCCTGCATAATCCGTCTGCATCTCATTGACTGTCAGCCCTAAATGAGAGCTGCTGTGTGCACGGCTGGAAACCCTGGTCTTAGTGCAGGCTCCTGACACTGCCAGTCCATTGTCCCCCCGTGACTACGCCACCCTGTGTTCACATGTTCAGCCCATCTATGCCTCCTTTTTGTTCAGTCGCTGGGTTTCCTCATGTCTTTTCCATGTCCTCCAGTGCTATATGTTGATTCCAGCTGGCCCTCGATGGCTCAGTCATACCCCTCCAGGCAGGGACATGACCTATACACGTCATGCCTTGTCCCCTGTTCCAGGGGAAGGATTTTAACCCTTCTTCACCTAATGGGTGACAACACCAATGCTTGTAAAAATATTACAGAACATTCCCACTTTCATCACCACATTTGGCGTCATGTAAAAACACAAAATCTTTAGGTTTGATTCCCCTCTCACATAAGCTTTACAGCAGCAAAACTCAAGTGGGGGCGAATCTTCCCCATCAAATCCAGTAGAATTACTTCTCATTGATGCTACGGTAAGAGGAGAATCAGGCCCTCTGATGCCAAGAGAGTTACCCCTGGTTTATTCTTATTTTATGTTCTAGTCAAAAGGGAGGCAGAAGCGGAGATGGTATCAACCACAGAGGGGTGTAGAGAGAAGTGCCTACAGGGAGTAAAATATAAAGATTTTTTTTGTAAAGAATTTTATGTTCCTTGAGGCTTTCTCAACTATTTTCTGTGCTGTATTTATTGTTGGAAGGGTATATACAATAGGCTGGAAAGGGAGGATTTATGCTAAAGTATCTGGATCTGGTTCTATGCTTGGGGCTATACACTGTTCCAACGTTAATGAGAGCACAACAGGGCCTTGCATGGTCTTGGGGGGAGAAAAGTGTTTTCAGGAGAGAGGCAAGCGGAGCTCCCAGCCAAAGGGAAGAAAGCTCTGCGATGGAAATACTAAATGCAAAGTCCTGTGCAACTGAGACCAAACAGCAAAGATAAGTGTGACGATGAAGAGTTAATAATGATTAGTAAAGATGACTTCACAATTATCCTATCACTTAGATCATCTCTCTTTTTCACTATCTATTTATAACAGGTGAATTGCAATTTCATTTAAACAAATTCTGATTCTGCTCTTACAGAGGAAGGGTTTCCTGGATTAATGGCAAAGGACAATCGAACCACGGTGACCGACTTCATTCTCTTGGGACTGTCTGATGATCCACGGCTCCAGCCATTCCTCTTCCTGGTATTTTTAGTGATTTATCTCATCACCTTTGCCGGGAATATGGTGATCATGGGGGTGATAAAGGCTGAGCCTCAGCTTCACACCCCCATGTACTTCTTCCTGTCCCATTTATCCTTTGTTGATATCTGCTATTCCTCCGTCACGGTGCCTAAGATGCTGGAGAACTTCCTAGCAGAGCAGAAGAAAATTTCCTTTAATGGCTGCATTACTCAGATATTCTTTTTTACTCTGTTTGTTGGAGTTGAAATTTTCACTCTCTCAGTCATGGCTTATGACCGATACACAGCCATTTGTGACCCACTACATTACCTGGACATAATGAACAAACGTATCTGTGTCCAGGTGGTGCTGAGTACATGGGCTTTGGGTTTCTTGCATGCCCTGATAAATACTGTTCCTGTGCTGAATCTTCATTTCTGTGGGTCCAATGCAATCAGTCATTTCAGCTGTGAGCTCCCTCCCCTGCTACAACTCTCCTGCACTGATGCCACCATCAATAAAGTGGTGCTTTTTGCGACCCTTATGGTATTTGGATTGAGCTCTTTCCTCCTCACCCTAGTGTCCTACATTCACATCATCTCCACCGTCCTGAAGATACGGTCTGTGGTGGGCAGGCATAAAGTCTTCTCCACCTGCAGCTCCCACCTCATTGTGGTGGGTTTATTGTACCTGACGGGTTTTTTTCTGTACATGAAACCAAACACAGATTCTGCATCAATGCCAGACAGACTAATTTCCATCCAGTACAGCATCTTGACCCCTATGTTAAACCCCATCATCTACAGCCTGAAAAACAAAGAAGTGAAAACAGCTCTGTGGAAAATGCTAAGAAAATTCAAGTTCCTCAAATATTTTTAAGGTTATCCATTGGGTGTATAATAAAGACTTATTGAAGAAACATTGGCCAGTGATGCTTCTATATTGTGGTCCTATAGACTGATAACGTGTATTTATTTACTTTAATTTATTTCAATATATTTATTCCTACAGAAGAAGGATCGTCTTTTGGATTGCGACTAATGAGATCTAAATTCAATTGCTAGCTCTTCTCTACATTTCTTGAGTGATCTAGTGAGTCACCTACACTGAAGTTCTCAAAGCTACTTAAACTGATGTAGGTCCACAATGCCCATGAATATTAAACTGGCTAGTAATGAGATTTTCATAGAAGATTTCTGTGCCTAAATCTTTGAGAATTTTTTAAAAAAATCCAAGCCTAAATTAATGGGAGCTCACCACATGATCTTCATTGCTCTATGACAGTGGTCGGCGGCCTTTCAGAAGTGGTGTGCCGAGTCTTCATTTATTCACTCTAATTTAAGGTTTTGCGTGCCAGTAATACATTCTGACATTTTTAGAAGCTCTCTCTCTATAAGTCTATATTATATAACTAAACTATTGTTGTATGTAAAGTAAAAAGGGTTTTAACATGTTTAAGAAGCTTCGTTTAAAATTAAATTAAAATGTAGATCTTATCAGTTTAGTGCAGTGGTTCTTACCTTTCTGGGGGTGCAAGACATGCAAGATTTTTTTAGAAGGTAAATCATCGAAAACACAAAATAAGCACAGGCACATAAGTACAACTACTTTGTTTCATCAAACCTATGTATTTATTAACATTATATATTTTTAACAATTACTGTAATATACAAAGTTTTTAAGCTAATTGTAGTGTAATTTTTGATAAGTGGTGTGAGAACATATTTTGAGACCTCCAGACCATCAGCGGCTGAGCAGGGCCAGCTGTAGTGTATTACATCACTCCCTGTAGGAATGTGCTACTTACCCTGTACTTCTTACTGCTGCCAGTCCTGATGCTCTGAGTGGCACGGTAAGGGGATGGGGAACAGGGAAGGTTGGATAGGTGGGGGGCTGTCCGGGGTCGGGGGGTGTGGATCGGGATGTGGGCAGTCCGGGGACTGGGTGCCGGGGTTTGGATGGGTGAGAGGTTCTGAGGAGGGGCAGTCAGAGGTCAGGGGGTCCTGGGAGGGGGTGGTCAGGAGCCAAGGAGCGGAGGGTCCAAGGTTGGATGGGTCAGGGGTTAAGAGGGGGACAGTCAGGGGACAGGAAGTGGGAGGGGGCAGATAGGGGGAGGGCTGTTTGGGGAGGCACAGCCTTCCTTTCCCGGGTTTAGTGTATTAAATTTCTCCCCGTAGGAATGGGCTACTTACGGTGCACTACTTATGGCTGCCAGTCCTGGTGCTCCACAAGTAGCATATTCCTACAGGGAGAAATTTAATACACTACAGTAGTGGACAAAACCCCAGACTGGCAGTGGGCTGAGCGGAGGCAGCGGCCGGGACCCCGGCTGGCAGCAGCGTGCCAGTAAAAATTGGCTCACGTGCCACCTTTGGCATGTGTGCCACAGGTTGCCGACCCCTGCTCTATGATATTAATATGAATTCGGGAGCAATATCTTGTAGGAACCACTGGAAATGTAGGTTAATCCTAGGGATAATAATAGCAACTTTCACACTCTTTTAAACTCTTCTCTGTGTAGTTTTGTGGTAACTGGGTCCATAAATTTACCCTAATTAGGACCTCAACTGTGAAAAGCCAGTGAAAGTTTATAAGGAGTCACAGTAACCTATAACAACAAATGTTGATGGGAAAAGGGAAGAAGAAAGACTAAATGAGTCTAAACAAAAAGTCTACCCAATATAATTCAAGGACTGTGCTAAGATCATGCCTGGTGAATAAGAAAAGAGTGGGACCAGCAATCGATGAACCAAAATCTGTGTGTCCGAAATTAAGCCTAACTGGTGAGTACAATAATGCAGGAATGAGCTATTCCACCCATCTCTCCCTCTTCCGTTCCTTACAAGAATAATCATTTGGGGGAAAGCTGGCAACCATGACCCCAGCTGAGTGAAGAAGGGGAAGGAGCAAGTTTCACCACCACGGTCGCCACCCACAACTTGTCCTGGGACCCTTGACCTTCTTCATCCTAATTTTGAGAGATATCCTGACTAGATCGGGTCAGAGAGACTGAGCCAGATGACACTGCCACCTCCAATGGCTCTGGCTCAATGTTGAACACCACCATGGATATGAAACTCTGTTACCCTCCTCTCCCGGTGTGTCCTTTTTCTTCCGATCTTATTTTTTTTTCTCTTTCCTAGCACTCTTTTGTCCCTCTGGTTAAAAAGAGCCTGGGTCAGCCAGCCAAAACTGTGGGGGGTTTTTTTGTTTTTGTTTTGTTTTGTTTTTATTTTCAACACTGCTGTAAGCTTGTGACCAGAGAGACATCTAAATGCAATGACCGAAACAGCCCAATGCTTGTTCAAGTTTGCCAAGTCTCAGAGTGGCTGGTAAGACCATGTTCTCTGCCCGTGTTTTTCCAACAGTGAGACTGCAACTGAGAGTCAACACCAGAGACAGAAGCTGCATTTTATATCTTTGTTATTCTTTTCTTTTCTTTTTTTGGTGTGTGCTTGTCTTGTTTGGTTTTCTAGCAGATGGGAAAGATCTTTTACAACAACGACAGCTTCAACCCATCTCAACTCACTTTTTCTCTTTGCGCCAAGAAAGACAGTTATTCCTATGTTGAATATAATCTAAGAGATTGTTGAACAAGGGGTGTTTCCTTTAAAAAAAAAACCATCCAGCTAACAGGAAAGGGAACAAAGGATGTTATCGGAATGAAAGCCTGATTTCATACTTCACATTTCAAATGCTTTAATGGTTTTTCTTTTTTCCCCCTTTATCGTTAATAAAAAGTTTAAAAGATACTTAATGGTGTGTTTGCCATGATACTAAACAGCTGAGGTTTCTGTATTACCGAATCCCAAACTGTGTTTAACAATCTTTAATGCTGGACAGTTACAGGGTCATGTTAATACTTTTGACTCTTTGGCTGAGACAGACCTTTTCAAATGAGCATCAGAGAGTTTGTATTTAAATTCTCATTTGATTTCAAGGCATTTGAATGTCTACCTCCCTTAGGCTCCTCTGAAAATCTGAGTCTCTAACACCACCACCACTTCTTATTATTATTCTCCTTCTTCTCACAAGTGCTAACAGTGTTCTTTGTTTCATCAACCATCATCATGCTCCATGGGAGTCACATCACTGCAAATGCAAAATGTAATCTGGCCAGGGAACCTGGCCTATAAGGGTATGTCTACAGAACAAAGAAAATCCTGTGACTGGCCCTTGACAGCTGGCTCGGGTTCATAGCACGCAGGTTGCTGGGCTGATTCACTGCTGTGTAAACTTAGGGACTTGGTCTGGAGCCCAAGCTTAGTGACCCTCCTACCCCACAGGGTTCTAGAACCCAGGCTGCATCCTGATCCCAAATGTCTACACAGCAGTGCAACAGCCTCCATGACCCCAAGTTGGCAGACACTGGCCAGCCATGGGTGTCTAGTTGCTGTGTAGACATACCCTAACAGAGAATAGAGGAATCAAGAACCCAAACTACAGCTCCCCTGAGGCTGTGCATGGCCATAAGGAAACACAGATTAATACTGAATTGACTCAAACCACTTTGTTTAAAAGTCAGTCCCCCAACAAAGGGGACCAAAATATTCTAATTCAGGAACACTGAAATGTTTTCTTTCAATTGAAAAAGGTCAAAGTAAAATATCTTATCATTTCCAAACTGAAAATTTTCAGAACTTTTCATTTCTCTATTTCTATCTCTATCTATGTTGATATAGATATAGATTATATCATAGAATCATAGAATCTGAGGGTTGGAAGGGACCTCAGGAGGTCATCTAGTCCAACCCCCTGCTCAAAGCAGGACCAAACCCAACTAAATCATCCCAGCCAGGGCTTTGTCAAGCCTGACCTTAAAAACCTCTAAGGAAGGAGATTCCACCACCTCCCTAGGTAACTCATTCCAGTGCTTCACCACCCTACTAGTGAAAAAGTTTTTCCTAATGTCCAACCTAAACCTCCCCCTCTGCAACTTGAGACCATTACTCCTTGTTCTGTCATCTTCTATCACTGAGAACAGTCTAGATCCATCCTCTTTGGAACCCCCTTTCAGGTAGTTGAAAGCAGCTATCAAATCCCCCCTCATTCTTCTCTTCTGCAGACTAAACAATCCCAGTTCCCTCAGCCTCTCCTCATAAGTCATGTGCTCCAGCCCCCTAATCATTTTTGTTGCCCTCCGCTGGACTCTCTCCAATTTATCCACATCCTTCTTGTAGTGTGGGGCCCAAAACTGGACACAGTACTCCAAATGAGGCCTCACCAGTGCTGAGTAGAGGGGAATGATCACATCCCTCGATCTGCTGGAAATGCCCCTACTTATACAACCCAAAATGCCATTGGCCTTCTTGGCAACAAGGGCACACTGTTGACTCATATTCAGCTTTTCGTCCACCGTAACCCCTAGGTCCTTTTCTGCAGAACTGCTGCCCAGCCATTCGGTCCCTAGTCTGTAACAGTGCATGGGATTCTTCCGTCCTAAATGCAGGACTCTGCACTTGTCCTTGTTGAACCTCATCATATTTCTTTTGGCCCAATCCTCTAATTTGTCTAGGTCCCTCTGTATCCTATCCCTACCCTCTAGCATATCAACCACTCCTCCCAGTTTAGTGTCATCTGCAAACTTGCTAAGGGTGCAGTCCACACCATCCTCCAGATCGTTAATGAAGATATTGAATAAAACCGGCCCCAGCACTGACCCTTGGGGCATTCCACTTGATACCGGCTGCCAACTAGACATGGAACCATTGATCACTACCAGTTGAGCCCGACCATCTAGCCAGTTTTCTATCCACCTTACCGTCCATTCATCCAGCCCAGACTTCTTTAACTTGCTGCCAAGAATACTGTGGAGACTGTATCAAAAGCTTTGCTAAAGTCCAGAAATAGCACATCCACTGCTTTCCCGTCATCCACAGAGCTGGGTATCTCATCATAGAAGGCAATTAGGTTAGTCAGGCATGACTTGCCCTTGGTGAATCCATGCTGACTGTTCCTGATCACTTTCCCCTCCTTTAAGTGGTTCAGGATTGATTCCTTGAGGACCTGTTCCATGATTTTTCCAGGGACTGAGGTGAGATTGACTGGCCTGTAGTTCTCTGGATTTTCCTTCTTCCCTTTTTTAAAGATGGGCACTACATTAGCTTTTTTCCAGTCGTACGGGACCTTCCCCGATCGCCATGATTTTTCAAAGATAATGGCCAATGGCTCTGCAATCTCATCGGCCAACTCCTTTAGCACCCTCGGATGCAGTGCATCCGGCCCCATGGACTTGTGCTCGTCCAGCTTTCCTAAATAGTCCCGAACTACTTCTTTCTCCACAGAGAGCTGGTCACCTCCTCCCCATACCATGCTGCAGAGTGCAGCTGTCTGGGAGCTGACCTTGTCTGTGAAGACAGAGGCAAAAAAAGCATTGAGTACGCCAGCTTTTTCCATATCCTCCGTCACTAGGTTCCCTCCCTCATTCAGCAAGGGGCCCACACTTTCCTTGACTTTCTTCCTGTTCCTAACATACCTAAAGAAACCCTTCTTGTTACTCCTAACATCTCTGGCTAACTGCAACTCCAAGTGTGATTTGGCCTTCCTAATTTCACACCTGCATGCCCGAGCAATACTTTTATACTCCTCCCTGGTTATTTGTCCAATCTTCCACTTCCTGTAAGCTGTTTTTTTGTGTTTAAGACGAGCAAGGATTTCACTGTTAAGCCAAGCTGGTCGCCTGCCATATTTACTTTTCTTCCTACACATCGGGATGGTTTGTTCCTGCAACCTCAATAAGGTTTCTTTAAAATACAGCCAGCTTTATAGATGTGTGTGTTGTGTGTGTGTGTGTGTTTGTTTTCAGGGCAAAAACCAAATATTGAAATATTAGAATTTCCCATGGGAAGAAAATTCAAATTTTCACTCTGTAATACTCATAAAGATAAACAGAACCAGGGTTTTACTGGCATACATGAATGCACCTTTATTAAACAATTATTTTGGAACCATTGTGCTTGGAAAACATAGGGTTTTTCCTAGGACTTTCCGCAGGGCGGTCTTTACCTCTTTGTTTTTCAGGCTGTAAATGATGGGGTTTAGCATAGGGGTTAAGATGCTGTACTGCACAGTAACTAGCTTTTCAAAGGACGATCCTGACGTTGGTCTCAGGTACTTAAAAAATGCTGTTACATAGAATAATAGAACCACAGTCAGGTGGGATCCACAGGTGGAAAAGGCTTTGTGACGCCGCTCAGTGGAGCGGATTCTGAGGATGGTGGCAATGATGAGAATGTAAGAGACAATGATAACTGATGATGAACCCAGTCCTACAATAACGCTGGATGTGAGAACTACCACCTCATTGGCCAAGGTGTCACTGCAGGAGATATGCAGAACAGGAGGGATTTCACAACAAAAATGGTTGATTTTGTTGAATTTACAGAAGTGCACTCTTAGGACAAGAAAAGTGTTTACCACTGCAACAGTAAATCCAATTGTCCATGCCCCACAGGCAAGCTGGATACAGACCCATTTGCTCATGTTTTGTATGTAATTCAAGGGGTGGCATATTGCTTCATAGCGATCATAAGCCATGGCTGAGAGCATGAAGATCTCTGTCGTTCCTGATGCCAGAAAGAAGAACATCTGGATGAGGCAGCTGTCGATAGAAATAGTTTTCTGCTCTGATAGGAAGTTCACCAGCATCTTCGGGACGGTAACGGAGGAATAGCAGAGATCTACAAAGGACAAGTTACTCAAGAAAAAATACATGGGGGTGTGTAGGTGAGGGTCAGCCCTTATCACCAGCATGATCAGCATGTTCCCCATCAGAGTGATTAGGTAAATAACCAAAAACACCAGGAAGAGGAAAACCTGGAGCTTTGGATCACTGGAGAGTCCCATAAGAATAAACTCAGTCACTGTGGTTTGATTTTCCATGCTCGTTTGTTGAGCAAAATGCCAACCTGTAAAGAGAAAAATAACACAAACATTAACAGTTGTGAGGACAGGGGTTTTCAAAGGAGCCTAACCGCATTATGTGCCCACTCCCAAGAATTGAATTCCAATGACCACTGGGTATATAACCCCTCTAGATAATCTTGAAACTCTGAATCAAAGGTGATAAAGTGTACAGCAATGGATCTAGTGTGTCTTTGTTCAAACAACTAACACAAGATCTATGGACAACCAAATACCTATTTGAAGGTTTATTGGAAAGTAAGTGGTGCACTGGATTTCTACCTAGGTGGCTAAATTCACCTAGCATGAATAGCATAATGACTGCTGGCAGTGAAGTGAGTTTATCGAATAATTGAGAGAAGGGGAAGGGCGGACCAGGGTAAACATACTAAATAATCATGGCATCATCAAGGTTTGTGTGGTAGGTATATGCAGACCTTACTGGTCCCTTGGTAGAGAGAGGATGATATTATGTAGCTTTGGTGACCAGCCAGACAGCATGAGTAAGGCTAGCAGGCTGTTGAAGGGAAACACTCATGAATAACTCATTGGTTGAAAATTACTCATCCAATCTACACAGGGTTATAGAACAGCCAGACTGGATCAGACCACTGGTCCAACTAGCCCAGTACCTTGTGACAGTGGCGACTACCAGGACTTCAGAAGAAGGTGAAAGAAAATGTAATGGACATTAAGGGAATAACCTGCCCACTTCTTCATAATCCTTATCACTTTGGGGTTGGCTGATACCTGGCAGCAGGAATAACTATATCTCTTCTACATTTTGCATCTAAGATAATAAATACATTGTCTTCCAATCTTGCAGCCTATATTTGATTTTTCTGAGCCTTCGCTGAAGCTTATCTGAAGGAACTCAAATATGAAATTGCAGAACTACTAACTGTAGTCTGTAATCTATCATTTCAATCATCTTTTGTACCAGATGACTGGAGAATAGCTAATATGATGCCAATTTTTAAAAAGGGCTCCAGAGGTGATCTTGGCAATTACAGGCCTGAAAGCCTGACTTCAGTACTGGGCAATCTGGTTGAAACTATAATAAAGAACCACTCTTCCCAGTTTAGTGTCATCTGCAAACTTGCTGAGGGTGCAGTCCACGCCAACTTCCAGATCGTTAATTAAGATACTGAACAAAAATGGCCCCAAGACTGACCTTTGGGGCACTCCGCTTTTTACCAGCTGCCATAGACATGGAGCCATTTTTCACTACTCATTGAGCCCAACAATTTAGCCAGCTTTCTATCCACCTTATAGTCCAATCATCCAGCTCATACGTCTTTAATTTGCTGGCAAGAATACTGTGGGATACCGTATCAAAAGTTGTCAGTACTCTTGTGTGTAGTGTGGATTACTCCGGGGTCAGATCCTCCAGACCTTAGTCGGGTAACATTACAATGCCTGGATCTGGGACTTGAGTGCCTCACAGTGGAAGACAGAACCGGGCTCCAAACAAGTTATGCTTCAAACATCTCTGTATGTTCTTATACCATAACATTGTCATGAAGCACCTCGGAGCATGTATCATAGCAACACCAGTAGAAAAGAGTTTTGCAAGGAGTATTTGGTTTTTAAAAAAATCTAAGCAAAAATAAAATGTCAGTAAAACAGTCTTGGGTGTCAGAAATATGCCTGAGATTTTCAACAGCATGAAGATTAATGGTGGATGAGAATTTTACAAATTATGATGAGAAACAACAGATTTTATCTCATTTTTTTTTTAAATGAGAGATACAAGGTGGGTGAACTCTCAAGCTACACAGCTCTCTTCTTCCTGTCTGGAATAAGCAATCAGAGTGTCCCAATTTATAACCTCTTTTGTCCAATGCCTGCACAGATGTTAATTGCTTACTTCACTCTGATTGGTTTCCTGCAATATGGTAACCCCTTACCTTTATCAGTTTGACCCACATTGTATTTAGCTGGGACATTCTGATTAGTTTGTCCAGACCTGAAGAAGAGCTCTTTTTAGCTCCAGAGCTCATCTGTTCCATTGAAATTGGTTCAATACAAACTATTACCTCACCCATCTTCTCTCACTCATATCCTGGGACCAAGCGGGTTACAGCACCACTGCAAGCATCACTTTATATCTATATATATATATATTATTTTGGTTCCCTTCCCATCTTCCCTACTTAATTTCAAGTGCATCTGTTCAAGTGTTTTGTACTTTGAAAAATACTGTCATATTGTCCTGATAAAGAATCACAGAATCATAGGACTGGCAGGGACCTCAAGAGGCAGGACTAAATATTATCTAGACCATCCCTGACAAGTGTTTGTCTAACCTGCTCTTAAAAATTTCCAATGATGG